>NW_006438906.1:4513860-4534929 GCF_000325575.1 Pteropus alecto
CAGCAGGTTTCTCTCCTTGCTGCAGACCACACACATATGCTGTTTAATTGCAAAATTCAGATGTTGGATGGTGAGGGGTTGGGGAGAGTCCCATAACAAAGGAACACTGAGATGCCTTCTAAATTCTACTTAGACTAAATTAACTACATGGGCAACAATACAGGTACTGCTTTTTTTCTTAAACATATATATTAGCAGAGATGCAAGCTAAATAAATACTGTTTAGTGAGAAATGAATTATGTAAATGTAATTTATAGCATTAATTTGGGATTGTAAATTTAATCCACTCAGACGTGGAAAGGTTTCGTGCAATGAATATTTCTGAGGTTGTTTAATATGTTAAAATAAATATTGAGCAGCTGACAGAAAAACATGTCCTCCGCATCACAAAAGCTATTTTGAGACAATAAATTAAGGGCCTGCTGAATATTTACAATCATGAGGTTTTAACTCTTGGGTAAATTGTCCTAAAATATTCAAGCAGCAGGCAGATTTGGGTGACAGCAGTTTTAAAATGTGTATGCCAGGAGAATATTTGAGGTAAATAAGTGCTACAGTATGAGATGGGGGGGCAGGGAAAGGTGAGGAGAGGTACTTTTTGTAAAATAGGTCTATTTAATGGCACCTGGAAAGCTGCAAGAAACATAAATATTTGGGGAGCTTTATGCTACCCCAAAGCCCTTGCCATTCACCATTCACCCTGGTGAAGCATTTACAATGATGGCTCAAACATTAAAGGGCAAAAGAAATGAGTGATTTAGAAGTATTTTATTTAAGAGTGTAAAGTAGAGACTTTAAACAAGGTAGTTTAAAAAATAATTGGAGTGTGGGACAAAAATTACTCATTTCACTCTTTTGGGAAAAAGAGAACCTGGCGGTCTTGTATAACAGATTACTAGCTGGAAGACTTGGAGGAGGTCATTAGCATCTGCTGGTTACGTTTAACATGTGACTACCATCCCTGAAAGGCCTTTTCTGTGTCATCAGGTGGGATTATAGTCACGAGAGCAGGTCAGAGACTCTCCTATCTTTACTATTAAGATTTGTCGTTTTTCACTTGGGAAGTGATTATCACTTCTCTGATTGATAATATCAAGCCAGAAAGTTCCCTGAGGACAAAAATGAAGCCCCTGTGAACAGTTTCTACTTTTCGTTTTCTTCTTCCTCTGGGTCTCTGCAGCAGTTTCCACAGCCCTCCCCGGAGCACTGATTGCACACTTATCAAAAGAAGTAGAAATTGTGTCTTGTCTTCCTCATCCCCCACCCTCTAATTCAGTCTTACAGCAGGTCGGCCTGGCTCCTGGCCAGCACTGGTGAATTAAGTTCAATCTGCCCTCCCCATCTCCATGCTCAGGACTGGTTTATCCCCCATAGCATTGATTCTCAAATGCTTTTGACCTCTAGGACCTAAAGAGAAGGGGAGGGAAGACCTGTCTGTTCTTTGGCAAGTGTCTACTGGGAGTGCAGAACTTTGCGCTGCAACCTTTGGCCTTGTTTGCAAAGATACAGCAAGTGCAAAAAGATGCAGAGGCCCAGAATGGACTCCCAGGCCCAGGGTATTGGCATGTTTTGACAGAGAAATACTTCTAAAAGTGCACATCACAACTGGATAAGCTATTTGATTAACCTTCCTAGGATGAGTGCAAACCAGGAAAAGTAGATATGAAAAGACAATATGCTGATAAAAATCAAAATCTTCTTAAAGCAAATGTTAGCTTTTCAAGCATCAAATCTATTACATGCTGAAACTGAAGATTTCTTTGGAAGTAATGCCATCTTGAAATTATAATAGGATTAAATGGAAAAACATGATTTGGTATAAAAGTCCTCTCCATATACAGGGCTTTTTAGGGACATGTAATGCATAAAAACGAAGCAGTTTTATTGCCAAAGCAATGTCACAGACTGCCCTTAAGTAGGGTTCCCTTGGGCTATGACAGTATGATTTCAATAGGATTAGAAATCATAAATGGTACTGGGTCTCAGGGTGTGCTGCACTGTCCAATATAGTAGCCTTAGCCACATGTGGCTATTAAAATTAAAATTAAAGTAAAGTAAAAATTCAGTTCTTCAGTTGCATTAGTCATGTTTCAAATGATCAACAGTGATGTGTTGCAAGTGGCTGCTTTATTTAACAGCACAGAGAATATTTCCATCACCATAGAAAGTTCTATTGGACAGTGCTGGCCTATAGTTAACACAAAATGACAACATTCTGTACCAAAGTATTAAGTACTTAGTATTCGGAGCTTTGAGAAAAGTTTATTAGGCATCAAAGAGATTTTAGAGACAATATTAAATAAATTAAACATGAGTGATAAAGATTAGGTTTACCTTCAGATACACTATACTTACGGGTAACCATAAGTTTTTTAAAGTAGCTAACATAAAAATAACCTTTTTTAAATATGAAAAAACAAGGAATATAGTTGAGTTGACTTCCTCTAGTTTTTATTGGGTAACACCTTGGTATATGCAAAGTGTTTTGTGGTCACATACACAGGCATTCATCTGTCCCTCAGGGTCACTGTGTGTGATTGTTCAGGTTGTGTATCGAACAATTCTAGAGGCATCATTCACATACTGCAGTGTGAACTCTAGAATAATGCAGAAAATAAACTGCAGCCTGGATCCCCTCACTTTCTAATTTAGGACAATACTCGATATCTAATTTCGAACATTGCGCAACATCAAACTTTTCTAAATTCAAAGATTCCTTTCAACGACATTACCTTAGTTTCTGAAATAGGGAATCAAGTGAGAATTAACATCAGAGTCAAGCTCACCACAAGCCCAGCTGCTTTGCTAAAACAGGGGACATTAAGATACTGACAGCCCTGGGGAGGACTTGCATGTGTGAGCTTCTTTTCAGACACACAGACATACATGTTCAGGGGGAAGAAAAGATCAGCTAAACATTTTCTCTCAATTTGAATATTGAGGTCTGGAAATATTGTAAATCTGCCTTTGTCCTGGGTATCTAAGGGGAGACAATGTGCAGATGAAAATGCTTCCAGCCTTTTATATGTGCACATTTGTGTGTGTTTGGAAGACAATACTACAAATAATCATATAAATAATAGAGTAGTACAATGTGTCTCCCAAAGAACTCAGGAGCTGGAGAAGGCATTATCTCATTCAGGCTGACAGCTGCCTTGCTGATGATGCAAGAGCATAGAAACCTCCACTGACCTTTCACGTGCTTTAGCCACCAAAGGAAGGGAATGAATTTAAATTATCCACAAAGGCTATCAGCCCAGGGCCTGAAATATAATACTGGGAGTTGAAGTGGCAAAGCTCTTGAAAGCTGGACTTGTGCCCAGCCTCTAATGACAGTAGTTATGAGGGGGCAAGACCCATTACCAGGTAGTTTGGCCGTGAGTACTGAGAGACTGGTCAGAAACCACTGTGGCAGCATCTTGGAGTCTGGGAGAGCTGGCTGAGAATGGACAGGCAGAGCAGGTAGGGACTGTACAGCAGGGAGATAAATGCCTCAGGCCACTGACAGAGCTGCCTAGCTACAGACCTCTCCTCTGGTCCCAGAGTATGACTTAAACCAGGGCTTTTGGATTCCCAGTCCCATTCTCACTGCTCTCTCGTGACTTGAGTCGCCAGCCTTGAAATGCCACAGAGCAGGTGGCACACAAACGTTATAAGGCTCTACCTCTCAGCCAGGCTGCTGATCACTAAGAGATGGCCTGCCCAGATCCCATCACCTGTGTCACCACCTGCAAACAGGCCTGGCATCCAACACCCATATGTGCATTCATTTGCCTTAGTACCTTCACCGGCTCTGAGAACCTGCCTTGCCACCTAACAGCAGGCCAGAAGTGCCATAGAACTAACACCCACGGGAGCAGCCCTCCACCAATTATCAACACCCAGCTTTGGGCACATGGTGTTTCCCCACTGCCTTCAGCTCCACAGCTTCCCACATCGATGACTTGCTCGAAAACACACCATTTACTGATTGCCTTCCCTTCCTCGTTTCACTTTCCCATGCCCCTGCCTGTATTTCCTTCAGCATCTTATATCAGGATCTGCTTCTAGTGGCCCCAAATTAAGATAATGCCCAGCAAAAAAAAGAAAAAAAAAATCTTCAAAGCAACAGATACCGCTGCCAGGATCTACTTGCTGCTCCTTCAGTCCCACAGGGGCAGAGACCTACTAGCTGGCCCCTAGATAATGCCCAACAAAAAAAAAAAAAAATCTTCAAAGCAACAGATACCGCTGCCAGGATCTACTTGCTGCTCCTTCAGTCCCACAGGGGCAGAGACCTACTAGCTGGCCCCTGTGGGCCCAGAGCTGTCCACAGTCTCCTACCGGGCAGTAAAGGTAAGAAGTAGGATCAGGATCCAGGTACCTTCTGCCCTGACCTCTGCCTGGTCCCTGACTGTTTATAGAGTGGAAGCTCTCCAACCTACCTCAGTGCCAGGTCCTCTATGAAAGGCAGCCTAGGACCAAGGAACAAACCCTTACCTGCTGCCAAGTAACTTGACTTTTGGGCCTTAGTTCCACAACTCTCAAATGAAAGGTAATATTATCAGATACCATGTGTCACCTCCCCTGTGAAGCTTTCCTTGGTGGAGAGAATATAGAGAATTGCTTAGGTTGAAGTTGCTGTGCCCTGATTGTCTACTCCCAACCTGGCTCCACCGTGGCCAGCTGGGCCACCTTGGACAGGTACTTAACCCTTTTATGCCTGAAGCTGCTCATCTGGAAAATGGGGGGAATATTGGTTCCTAGGCCATAGGGTCACTAAGGAGAAATTAAGTCACTTAGCACAGTGCCTGGCATAAACTCTCAATATATTTTAGCTAGTATTATTGTTAATGTTTTTATTCTACTCCTTCAGATATGGTTAGTTGTATCCTCTGAGTTTCCATGACTTTCTGATAACAATACTGCTCTAGAGCTAATTACCTGGTTGTAATTATTTATTTTCATCCTTCTCCTCTGAGTGAGTGAGAGTATCATTCATCTTCAGGTCCCCAATGCCTGACCCAATGCTTAACTCAACTCAGTACAATGTAAAGGGATAATGTTTTTGAAAATCATTAAGGCAATTTTCTCTTTTGCTTGACCTCTACCATAACTGGGCCTGAATTGTCCATCTGCATGGGAGAGAATTAGGATTTGTTACAGAAGTAAAGAACAGTTTCTGGTAGGCAAATTAGGATTAGGCAGCAGATAATAGCCATATAAACTGGGCTATCTCCTCTAGCAAGGATTTTCCAAAATTCTTTATGTCCTAACTTTCATATACCGAGAGCGGAGTGTGGGGCGCCCAGCTCAGGGAGTTTTCCTGTGTGTAGAGAAGACACCCTTTCCACCTATGATAGCAAAGCCACAACCCTTGTTGCTTGATAGGAGAGGAAGGATATGACATAGGGTCAGGGATGATCATCAAAATATTTAATACGTCACTGACCAATCAGAACAGATCCCAGCGATGCACATCCATGATGGCAGTACTGGTATGAAGCAGGCCAATGTAAGCCAGCCATAGGGGCTACAAAAGAAAAGCCTGCCCAGGCATTAAAGGAAAAAAGACCACAGTCAGGCAGACACATCCAGTGATCACACGTGTTCTGCTTTTTCTCTCTATGGGAAGTTACATTAATAAGTGATACTAACTCTTTGGCCGGAAGGGAATTTGGGGTGCAGGTGGCAGGGGAGAGGAGTGTCTGTTGCTCACACTCTGCGGAACGAGGTTGCCTCCTGGGCTGCCCCTGTAGCAACCAGGCCTCGGTCACATCAACTGAGTGGTGCAGGATGGCCAGGCACAGGAAGACCACAACACTCTGCTGAATGGATACATGACCTCTAAGACCACGTCCGGCTCTTATGTTTAAGTTTTATTACATCTGTTTCATCTTGTGACAACTCTGCAGCCCTTTGGATCTTGTGGTTACCTCTCATAGTCTTGGCACCATGCAATAAAAAGCCTGCCCCAAATCCTCCCTAATCCCAGCTGGATGACATCCTTAACTGCAGCCAGCTATCAAAATGAGCCTATAAAGCTGTGCTGGGTGCCCCCGAGACCACTCTCTTGTTTGATGATTCACCAGGAGGACCCACAGGATTCAGCAAATTGTCACACTCGTGGCTATGATTTATTATAGCAAGAGGATACAGGTAAATTCTGCAGAGAAAAGACGTGTGGGGTAAAGTCTGGAAAAAACACAAGCTTCTAAGAATCCTCCCCCAGGCAAGTCACTCAGAACATGCCTCTTTCTTCCAAAGTGTTGTCTACCAAGGAAGGTCGCCACAAGAGACTCAGTGCCAGGGTCTTAATAGGGCTGGTCACATAGGCACTCTCTGTCTAGCAGGTACCAAAACCCCAGACTCTCAGGAGAGAGGTGCTCAGCATCAGCACATTGTTTGCACAGACAGTTTATGTTGAGTGAGCTGCTCTTATCAGTTTGGGGAATGGGAGAAATTCTCTCAAAATCCAAGTCCCTAGACACCGGCCAAGGGCCAAACTTGCAAGCAGGCCTTTCTAAGGAGAGGCATCTCAGGCCTGCTATGTTAGTCATTTTTTGCACAGAAGTTTATTGGTTAAAAAGTACAGATAGTTCAACAGTGTCCTCTTTCTCACTTTCTCCTCCATTAAGCAGGCAAGGAAAAATCTGGGCTTTGATAACCCACATCATTATTTATAATGTGGTCATCTCATAATAAAAATAACTTGTATTTTATTGGACTTCCTAATATTCATGTGCCATGTTATAGCTGTAACAAGAGAAGGAAGATGGGGTAGGGCCCCACCCACATGCCCTTGGCCTTCCCCAGAGCTCACTTTAAATTTCTGAATGTGCCATCAGCTTTCTGGGTCTCTCCACCACAGTACTATGTGAACCTGCTCAGTAGATCAGAGGTGTCTGATATCACCTGAGAGTCAATATTCTAGGAGTGGCCTTCAACTAGCGGGGGACAGGAATTGGTGGTTTAATGCCCCAGTTTCCCTTTTTTTAGTGAGACAGTTCTGAGGTGTGCCAGACAGTCTCTCAGAGGTCCACCCAGAACTGAGCCCCAGTTTGGTTACGTGCTATTGATGCACCCTCCGTTAGTGTTCCTCCTATTCCTGTTTCACCTCCCTACACCCTCACCTATTTCCTTAAAACATAACTGCTTATACTCTCCATGTTAGAGACATAGTTGAGGAAAAAAAAATCCAGCATCTCTCAAAGTCAAATCCAAGAACTTGTTCCATGTAATCAATTGAAAACCATTTCACCTAAAAGATTTCCCCTAAATATTTTCAAATATATTCCACCTATCTTTCTTTTTCCAGACTTTACTCTCAGTTGTCTGCATTTCAGTTTCTGGTATGTGCTCATGAACAGGTACACTGCCCTTGCAGTTAAGCATGTGCGTTTTGGAATCAGAGATCCCAGGTTGAAATCCTACATCCTCCCCTATAGAATGCCTTTGGAATTTAGAGGCATTGTCTGAGAAGGAGCAATTAGCACAGTGGCTGCCACAGAGCAAGCACTGAATACATGCGAGGTCCTGTTATTCTACTCCGGGTAAAAGATTCCATCCTGAGCTGGAGGAAGGTGTGGGTATGTGGCAGTGTCGCACTCAAACTTCAATCTCAACTCAGTGACTTTCTCTTCTTAAGCATTGTAGGATGAGAAGCCAAAGAAATGCTGTCCTGAAACCATCTTTGCTCTTTTAAAGTGTTCTGGGGAGAGCACTCTGTCTCATCATCTACATGCTTCCTGGGGCCGAAAGTCCTAAATGTCACTCTGTAAATATCAAGAGCCTCCTAAGTGCTGGCTAATAACGACGCTCAAAACCTAGGCAGGCAGAGAGCCCATGAGATGCTGGCTGCTGAGCACTCTCTGAACCTCTTCACTTTGTTTATATCTTCGAGTCTCGGCCAATGTTAACATAAAAACTGTCTCTCTGGTGGCAACATGATGCTTAAAAACTGAGATGGAGTCTGTGGATGGATCAGTCAAAAGAACATGGTTTGGGAGTCAGAGGGACCTTGACTAAAATCTCAGCTCTGCCCCTTAATAACCAGTTCTTTTCACAAGTTTTTTTCCGTTCTCCGAAGAGA
Organism: Pteropus alecto; assembly: GCF_000325575.1. Classification (NCBI taxonomy): domain Eukaryota; kingdom Metazoa; phylum Chordata; class Mammalia; order Chiroptera; family Pteropodidae; genus Pteropus; species Pteropus alecto. The sequence goes on from NW_006438906.1 coordinate 4,521,933, forward strand.
AGGTCTCCAAAGTGACATCACCTTCTTCACAGGGCTGTAGCTACGATTACAGATGGCAATGGAAAGGCCCTTGGCCAGTGCCTGCATAAGGAACTGTTTTTGTGACAGATAATCCCATAACCTGATATTCCTTATTTTCTATCTCTTTTACTTTAGCCCTTCTAGAAACGTTGCTAAGAAAGAAAAAAAACATCTGATCTAGACTTTATTTCCTTTTCATTCTTCTTTCTCTATTTGAGACTGTGACTAATGAGAAGATGGCTGAAAGATATTGAACAAAAAGGATAAGGGAACGAAGAAGTGTCTCAAGAATTCACAAATTAGACACACTGTTCTAGGTGGGCTGAATTCTGTCTAGCATCAAGCAGACAGATGTGCAAAATGAAAAATATGCCTTATTTTTTAATGTCAGTAAGGATTTAATTAGCAGTAACTTCAAAAATAGTTTTAGGGTCAAGAAATTTCATTGAATGTTATACTGAAGTTAACCATTTGGAACTATCTATACGAAAACTTACAGTGGCCAAGACTGCTAAAACCTGTCCTTCTTTTCTTCCATAGTAATAGAATCTGTAGCTTAGTACTTGACCTCCCAGAATAAAGACTACATTTCTTACTCTCCCTTGCAGATAGATGTGGTCAAGTTATTAAGTTCTGGGTAAATAAATATTAAGGAAGTAGTGTAAGCCATTTCCCAGAAGTCTCCTTAGGGGGAAGCTTCTCCTATTACTCCTTTCTGCCAGCTGGAACATGGACTTAATGGCTCGAAGTGGGGCAGCCATCTTGGACAATGAAGCGAACATGAGAAGAGAGAACATGGAAAAGGAATATAATAGTCCCTGGTATTGTGAACAACCATGCCAAACCAGGACCAATCATCCAGACTTTCACATGAGAAAAATTAATTTCTTTTTTCGGATATTTGTTATTTTGGATTTTCTGTCTCTCTAAGCTGATTCTAATCCCAACTTATTCAGTCTGGGTGGCACAGATACACAATTTGCTATGAAATGCTCATTTTCTTGAATTTTTTATATGCATCAAATCAGACATTAAGATGCATTAACTTAGTTTGCTGTATCTGTTGTCTTTGCTATTAACAGAAGTCCTACTTTAGGAAGCAACAGGAACTGTGTGGGTTATCTCTTAGATAAAATTTGCTTTGCATGTACAAAAATCTCATTTACTCCTGCCATTGTTTACTTGGGAGATTTGGATGTTTAATGCATCTTTACTACCAAAGATTTTTTTCCTGAATTGTACACAGATGCTGTTCTTGGTCTGTATCCATTCTTCCACAAAAATAAAAATCCTCAGAATATATTTCCAGTTCTTTTTAGGGAAGGGGGGGTGCATATTTCATCTCTTTGAAGTTACCAGGTAACCCGATCCTATAAACACATTTTTTTTCTCCATTTGGATCATATCCTTATTCCTCTCCATATCCTTATCCTTATCCTTATTCCTCTCCTTTTCTGTTTTGTGGTTTTTTTTGAGGGGGGGCGGGGTTTGCAACAGAAACACAGATCTGGGTTACATTAATAAAATAGAAAAACTAAGAATGCTTGCTTGCTTGCTTTTCTTCTTTTTCTCGAAAGACTTTGAGACCACATACCACTTTGAGAGACTGAGGAAGGAATGAACTTTTGGGCAGAAGAGGTTCCAAACAAATAAAACTTTGCATTATCTCCAAGAGTTCACTAGCCCCCTAGAAGCCTCTCCAGGTGCCTCAAGTTAAGAATCAATGTTATTTTGCAGAAGAGGACATTTCAGTCATGTAGGGTAGGCATCTAGCTTCATACTATAATTTTAAGACCATCAGAAAAGATCCCCTTCACAAAGCAATCTCCTGAAATGTCTCCCCCTCTATATTCCTTAATTTCTTCTTGAGGTTAGACGCTAAAGCCTTTTTAGCTGCAAATGTTATCTGGGAAGAATAAAATGTTAAGTCATTAGCAGCCAAGAGTTTAGATGTCATTAGCTTAACAGATGCAATGAAGCTGTTAGGTTCTTGCTAATATTTGTAATTATTTATATCACATCTGCCTCCCCCTTACCAGAGTGTAAATTCCACATCAGCAGAAGCCAAGCCTGCTCTGTTTATCGCTGCATTCCCAGGGCTTAGACCAGTGCCTGGCACGGAGTATCACTCAGTCAACATTTACCAAATGGATGGATGGACAAATAAATAGAATGAGAGATAGCAGGTTCTGATGGGAGAAGAAAAAAGAACAAAAGCCAAAGCTTCTCCCAAACTGGTAGGGATTATAGGTGGAAAGCGGATTGGCCAGGTGGGGGAGGCAAAGAGCTGGTAGAAAGGGGAGTAAATGCTGCCGATGTCTCTAAAGAAAGTTTGCCTATTTCATGTCAAACACCAAAAAATTATTTGGGAAATGAAGTTTAATACTTCACTGAGTCCACCTTCATGGCACAGACCATTTCTAAATATCACAAAGTGCTGTTGAAGCAACTCGGTGACATTATTTGCATTGAAATGTTATCGTGGCTTTGATATTACAATTTTGAGTGATGTTCTACATATCTGTGAACTCAGGAAAAATTTTAGATGACTTAAAGAATGTAATGAATTACATTTCCCTACTGATTCGAGAGATGTACATTGAGTACTTAACGCAAATCACAATATGGAAGTCTTCTCAAACCAGGCTCTGCACTAGAAACCCTTCAGATGCTATTTAAAATACAGATTCCCTGGTTCCTCCCTCATTCTCCAGTTCAGAAACTCCAGGGGTTGGACCTGGGAATCTGAATTGTTAAGTTCCCTGTGTAATTTGGATGCAGGCAGTCTGTTGTAGATCAGTTAACAAACATTTGGGAATCCTTGCTACTGACGACACGAAGATTTTCATCAAGGAGTTTGCAATCTCAAGTGGAATTACAAGACACGGATATAAATAACAGCATATAAATTAGATGACAGGTATCACAGACTGTTGACATTCTCATGGAAACATGTCACATGGGAAGTAGTATTTAATCTAGACCATGACAAATAAATAGAGTTGTAATGGAGAGGCCAAGAGTAGCAGTAAGTGGACCTGAGGAAGGAATCTAGTGAAAGTCTAAAACTCTGCAAGAAACTTATTTTAATTATCATAAGATCATAGATTCTGGAAGGGACTTCAGAGATACCTCTTTTGTCCCCCTCCTCTGTTCAAAAGGAATCCAGAACTCAGAGGGATAAAGGGACCACTACAGAGTCACCCAGCTAGTTACCAAATGCACATCTCTGAACTCCCAAGCCAAGGCACTGCACCCCAACTTCCTGATTCCTATAGAAATGTCCTTCTATTACTCCTAGTGAGTGCTTGGCTCATGTCCCCTAGAATGTACTACAGTATGGGACCAGGTGTCAGGAACAGCCTCCAGGGGGCCAAACAGACCATGGAGCCAGTTGGCAGGCTCCCGACCTCTCTGTTTCACTCTACAGTCGCTCACAGAATCTCTATGGACAATAATGTTAGGGAGGGTGAGAAGAACACACACACACGCACACAGTGAATAAGTAATTCAGAGACACTGAGGGCCACCACTGCCTAGGCTGAAGTCACATCCGGGAAATTTCTGTCAGAGGCTTTGCATACTTAGGCCTGTGACAGACTACATGTACTGTGCTCATCTATACTCACTGGGAGAACCTAAAGGGCCACCTGGTTGGTGGTGTCAGGTCATCCAGATACACCAGCAGGGATCCACCAATGTGCTTTCTGTGTCCCCACCAACGAGAGCGATGTTTTTATATGTTTTTAACATATTAAAGTCCCCCCAAGTAAGAAGTGGCCCAGGCCTTCATTAACTCCTAAAAGGCCCTAGGGGCGCCGCTACCAGACCTGGACAGGGTGTGTGCTGCCAACGCAGGACTGGAGAAATAGAGAGGAATCTGCGAAGAAGGAGATGCAACCATCTTCCTAACAACTTCCAGCAAGAGGTCATTCTGTGGCCCTTCCTTCTCATGGCTATTATAAAAACTCGTTCTTATGGCCCTTGGGAAAGATACTTATGAATCATTGTACTTAATTCAATGGGTCATCGCATTTTCATATTTGCCAAGTTTCCTTTATGCCTTCAATTTTTATCTATGCTTCATTGGTGTCAAGATAGTCAGCCTGTGTAAGCTCCCTTTTTTCTTCTGAGGTTTTATGCCATGGCACAGCAACCTCCAGGGTGGTGTATTTTAATGTGAGATCCTTAGATCTCACCTGAGTCAGGTGAGCCAGGATGCTTGTTACTGATGCACATTCCTGGACTTTACTCCACTTCTGAAGCAGAATTTCTGGAGGCGGGGCCCAGCACTACGCTTCTTAGGTTCAAAACCTGCAGCTTCTGTGACACCCTATGTTCCACCTTTTAAGGAATTGCTTAGGATGTGCCTTTCTTAAAATATCAATTACCATATTTACGTAGCATGCATGCCCAGTCTAAATGCAGGTCCACTGTTGAGGGGAAGTCCCACGCTGAAGCTCATACTGTTAGAGAAGCAATTAAGTGTGATTTAAAAAGCTCCATCCCTAGTTTAAGATCCAGCTCTGCCACTTCTCAGCAGTGTATCTTTGAGCAAATTACTCAACCTCTTTAAGCCTCAGTTTCTTGCTAGTAAAATGGAAAATCTAACAGTACCTAACTCATAGACTTATTGCAAGAATTAAATTAGTTAATGCTCTTCAGCATTTAAAGTACATGGCACGTAAACAACATTCATTAAGTGACAGCTATTCTTATCATTATGACTACTTACAATTTAGGTTTTTATCATGAAACTTAAAATTGACAAGACCTGATATTCATGCAAGATAACCAGATTTTAAAGTTTTATTCAAAAATGGAATGATAACATCCAAAGCTTACAAGTGGAAGCTAACACTTGTGAACACTGCTCCGAGGAATGTATCATGATACGACAGCCCAGGAAAACAATTTGTCAGTAGGTAAACAAGAGCCTTGCTAAAGTGTTTTCCTGGGGCACAAGTCTTATACATATATTGTTAAATCGATCCACGTGAATGTCATGTTTTTGATGCTCTTATAAACATCATTTTTATTCAGTTTTCGATTGTTCATTGCTAGTAAAAAAAATACAATTGGTTTTTCTATGTTCATCTTGTATCCTGCAATCTCAATAAATGCACATATTAAGTCTAGTCATTTTTTTGTAGTTTACTTAAGATTTTTTTCACAGATGATTGTTTAATTGAGAACAAAGATAGTTTTACTTCTCCCTTCCTCTATATATGCCTTTTATTTCTTTTTCTTGGCTGGTTGCACTAGCTAGTACTTCCAATACCATGTTGAATAGAGATAATAAGAGCTGACATCCTTGCCCTGTTCCCAGTCTTAGAGGAAAGCATTCAATCTTTCACCAAGTACAATAATATTGTTAGCTGTAGACTTTTTGTATATGCACTTTATCAGGTTGAGGAGATTCTTTTGTACTCCTAATTTCCTGAAGTGTGTTTTTTTTTTTTTTTCATAAAGAGATGTCTAATTTTGTCAAATTCTTTTCCTGCTTCAATTGTGATATATGATTTTTTTTATTTTGTAGTCTGGTAATGTGGTGAATAACATTATTTGCTTTACAAAAGTTAGGCCAACCTTGTATTCCTGGGATAAGCCCACTTTATCGTGAGGCATTATACTTTTTATATATTGCTAGATTAGTTTTGTCAATATTTTGTCTAGGATTTTTGCATCTAAGCTCATGCAGGAGACAAACATGTTTTTATTTTTTAATGTTTAACAGTTGGCATTTTCCTAGGTATTCTAAGGTATTAGAGGATAGGAAGCAAATCACCCAAGATGCAAATTGCATTTCTTAGCAGGGGCTAGGCCTCTGTTGATATTGTCATTTAATGGCAGTCAGCAATGCACAGGATCTTATTTATGAATGTTTTATTCAGTATAATAGTATAGTAAATAGACATCTATCTGGTGACCTTGCCAATAAGTATTCTTTATTTATAAATTCATAAGTTTTCTCTACTTCAATTTCAAAGTCTAAATGCTAGCTTATATCATATATCTTGACCAAAAGTTTCTCTATTTAAAAAATAAATGTACATGGTGCTTTGTTCTCTACTATAAGTGGATAACAGTTAATTATGTTAATGTAGATACAAATAAATAATCAATATTTATGTATTAAAAAAGCATTTTAAAATAATGGTCATGAGAATACTATGCAGCTTAGAAACAGTTTTATTTACATTATCTTATTTGACCTGTATTCAGCATTATTAGCTCATTTTACAGGTAAAAAAGCTAAGGCTCAGAGAGCTGTCCAGTCTTTCTCATGGTCATTCAGCTAGTTAGAATCAGACTGGTTAGAAATAGAAAATATTTTTATACACACAGACAGAAACAATTAACAAATTTATAAATTCTATGTATTTTAATTCTAAAGGCTAAATGCTCACTTAAGTCATGTTTCGAGACTTGAAATGTTTCACATTAAAAAAAAACAAACATTTGCTGTGCTTTGTTCCCCACTGTAAGATGATGACATATTCAAATACACTTAAGGAAATATAAATACAGAACTAATTACTAGTGGGCATTAATTATTCTAATAAAGACAGGAGAAATTCGTTCAAAAAAATGACATGAGAGTTAGTAGTGGTCTAATAATATTGTAATTATTCTTCCTCAATATATTCATTAGCCCTAATTTGGTCTTTAGGGCATATCTCCACACAAACTACTCTTTCCGGTTTTAAATTACATGTTCCTAATTCTATCAGCCTCTTGACCTCGAAAGAAAACAGCTGCCTCTTCTTTCTTTAGACTCTTTTAGAAACTCCACTCAGACATCAACAGAGTAGTCTCCTCATGCATTTTGAGCCAAGCCACAAGCAGCCAAAGCTCCTGAGCTGTCTGCCAGTCACCATTTCCAGACCCTGCTCTAGAATTTCTCCAGAGGCAGTGGTTTTAGTGTGCCTCAGAATCACCTGAGAAACCTGTTAAAACACAGCTTGTTGGAACTCACCCCCAGAGTTTTCAATTCAGGAGGTCTACGGTTGGGCCCAAGGATCTGCATTTCTAACAATACTGGTCCATACTGCAAGAAACTTTCAACTAGATGAAGCACTGAGCATTTGATTTTTCAGCTTCCTTATTTTCTCTAGAAGAATAGAAAAGAACTGGAAGTTTTTAGAAAAGATATTAGATAGAAACTGGTCTTAGAAGAGCTTGTTTCTTTGTTTTGTTGACAGAATATCTTAAGAACTGCAGGTTTACAGCAGAGCCCAGGCCTCTGTGAATTTTATAACTCTTTCATTTGATTATATTTAATGTGAGAGCCCTTTTAAAGAGACATTCTTAGGAATATCTTTTCTCTCTCTTTTTTTTTTTTTAGTTTGCCAGCTAAAAGAATGTATACAAAAATATCAGTAGTAGTTACTCTTGGAGATAGAATTGCAAATAACTTCTTTTTCTTGTGGACTATTGGTATTTATGGTCTTGTTACAACAAATATAGTGGACTTATGTAATACAAAAATGCAGCTGGTAAAAATTAAATAAGTTAATGGTTTTGTCAGGAATTTTAATAATGGCATAGGAACAACCGAAATTTCTTCTTGTGACTCCACAAGCTAAAGCATTTAAGAATTTATCTATTTTTTCAACAAAACCTAAGACCTGCCTACTTCTGCCCAGCCGTCCACATTATAGTTCAAGAGTGGTGCTTGATAGTAAATTGAGGAGTAAAATGGCAAATGTTGAGATTTATCTTTGCTGCTGATTGCTCTCTTCTCATTACCTTCACCCTTTTCTCCCAGACCTTCTCTTGGGGCTAGACATAATGGACAACAACTTATGTGTGCAGTGTCCTGTGAATCTCCTTATAGACTGAGGAAGAGCATGACCCTCCACTGACTTCATTTTCATTCACAATCTCAAAAAATGTGTATCCCATCAATTCATATATTTCCTAAATTAACTATAAAAACAGACTAAGAAGTCATTAGAAAAATAACCAAGGTAAACTCAGTTAATGAGTAAGAAAATCAGAGTTTTGTCTACTTAAATTTTCATATGTATTTGAGTAATATTTAGTAATATGAAAAATGACGAAAGCTGATTTTTGCCACATTCTACTTCCTTGTCTATGCAAAATATTAGTTTTTCCTTAATACACCTACTAATTCTGACAGCCTTCTTTTTATTTTTTGTCACAGATATTTTTTAATTGCAAAAATGCAATATTAAGTTGAAAATTAAGGTAAGGTTTTAATATTTCACATGTTAATATTTTTTCTTCCTGACCTATTAACTTTAAAAATCCAAATAACAAGGATGCTTTTTCTCTGACTTACATAAACGTGTAAGTAACAGTAGAAATGTAACAGTAGAAAATCCACATTCTCTTGATTATTGTTAATTCATTGCCAAATTAAAGTGTGTGCAGCCACTTCTTCCTACCACACAAACTGTGTCTGAACGAAAATAATAATTCTGCTTTGTTGAACAAAAACATCACCCAAATCAAGACAACGTTTTTCTTAATGACCTAAAATATGTGTTTTCTCTAAAGGAGGAAGAAATTTAAAAGGCAAGGACAACAGTGTTTTTCTAGGAGATAGTAATTAGAAATGAATTAGCGCTTCCAACAGAGTGAAAACAAGAAGGCCCTATTTACATCTTATGCTAACTACAACCCAGGCTTATGAACCTACATTGTCTGAGAGTCTCTAAATCCTACAAATGGATGTGATTTGTAGTTTTAGCTCAACCGGGATTTGAGATATGTGAGTGGGTTGCTGCTTTGTTGATTATTTTTTTAATCTTAAGAAGGACAGTTTTGTTATATCTAAACCAATTTCAGCATCCAAAAAGCAGCAACTACACTGTCTGCTCTTCTATTATCCTTTTTAAAGATATGTCAGCATTATTCTGAGAACTTTTAAGCAAACTCACTGAGACTCCAATGTAAACCTCTATAATTTTGAATGGAACTCATTTCTGATAGCTTTTTACTCTGGGCATCACAATTCATCATTCATCCAAATGGGAAAAGCAATTTACAGAAATAAGCATGTATATTAAAAGGCTGAGAGAATAGGAGCGCAATCCTCAAGGAGGTCTTCTTCACTTGCGTATGCCTAGAGGACTTTGGTTCCCACTCCCTCCAACACTTCCACATATTCATTTGTAACCAGCCATCTAGCCAGCCTCATCCACCTGACCTCAAGGGAGCAGCATGAAAAGAAATGGGAAAAGTCAAAGATTAGGAGATATCATAATCCAATTTGGCTGACCTGGTAGAAGAATATGAAAAAAATCCAAGCCCCATTGGCCCCAACACTGAAAACTCCAGCAGTGCCAGGAAAAATGAAAGCCATGTGCTTGAAAGAAGAAACAACAAATGTCAGCCACAGGGCTTGGTAACAGCAACTTAAACTGAAAAGAATGACGATCAGAGAAGATCCTTTGGGAAGGACCAGAGCATACGGAAATGTGGGGGAAATCCATGAGGGAGAAAGGAAACACAAACTAGACCAGCAAGGCAGTAGGGGGGCATCCACTGAAAAGATAGGTACTCACCAAACGTTCCCAGTGGCAATCATAATTAACATTATACCACTTTATTGCTTACTATAGTGTCAGCTCATTAGCTTTGTTTACCGTTTTTTTTCTAAGATGTAATACACTGCAGAAAGTTTTCATTCAACAGTTAGTTTGGAATAATTTTAAGTAGTCAATTATCTAGAAAATTCACTTTTCCAAGACCCATTAATCTCCAATCTATCTTTTAAAAGTAGTTTTATAATTTCACTGTTTTAAGCTGAATGTTTGTATCCTCCCCACAAGTTCAGATTTTGAAACCCAATCCCCGATGTGATGGTATTTGGAGGTGGAGCCTTTGGGAGGTGATTAGGTCATAAAGATGGAGCCTTCACAAATGGGTTAGTGCACTTATTAAAAAGAGCCCTCTTGCTTCTTCCAAATGTGAGGGCACGGCAAGAAGATGGCCATGTATAAACCAGGAAGCTCTCACCAGACACTGAATCTCGGACTTCCTAGCCTCCAGAACTATGAGAAATAAATTTCTGTTGTTTATAAACTCAGTCTTTGGAATTTTGCTACATCAACCTGAACAGACTAAGACATTCATCTTTTACAATAGAAATTCTATTAAGTAAGCTCTAAGTCTCTGAAAAAAAAGGGGGGTCTCTTTACGCTCTTAGTAAAACATTTTGACTTGTACCCACATCACACTGAATCTGCATGTTTACCAAAGATTGGTTGTTTGAATCTATTTATGCCAGTACTATGTAATTATGTAATTAAATTCTTTAAATATGTAAACTAATGAAAATAAGTGCAAAAGAAAGAGTTCTCATATAAACTAAATTGAACGCTTTAAAAAATTAAGCAAATTGTTTTTTAAAATGGTTGAATTTTTTAAATGAGAAAAAAACTCATAAGACTCTAAAAAGAATCTGCATTCTGTTTTCTAAATATCTTTAAAATCTCTCTCCATTTTAAAGAAACAAAACAGGAAATTATGGAAATGCAGGGGACATTCCCATTTACAAGTCCAAATTCAGAGCAAAGGGCTTGGTCTTACATCAAAAGCCTGGTAAATTACTGTACACATTGCATTTTGCGTCATTCTATGACTGAGTACTTGCACCAGATTTTTTCAATTATCCTATCAGCTATTCGTCCTAATGATCAGAGAAGACACTTTCCACTACATTTATTTTAAAACTCTAGAACCCCCTGCAACACACACACACACACACACACACACATACACACACACACACACACACACACACATCAATTTTTAATCTTCAAAGTGAACAATGATGCTGGTAAATTTATGAATCTTTCATGGATAGAATAGAGTTTTAACTCATCTAGCCACCTGCTGAGGGATCTTTTAGTCCTATGGTGAAATTTGTTCTTTGGTTGGTCCATAGTCCTGAAAGTGTAGTTGCATTTATATTCTTTGGCACAGGCAAATTCTTGCTTTAGCAATGGTTTTGTGCCCTTCTGTCACTGGGGCCTGCTTATCTTAAGACTGTCTCATGGTGGGGATGGTGGTTTTCTTTTAGCTCTTGGAGTTTCTCCTGGGTTGTGTGAGCTAGAAGAAGAGAGGTGCGTGTGTCAAGAGTTACACCCCACTGTGACCCTATTCTCAGATTAATCTCTCCCTGCTCCCAGCAGGGTCTCACCATTGCCTTTTATTTGGAAAGGACATCCTTTTTTAGTTTGTTTTCTAACCTGAATTTAAAAGTTCAATGTAAACATTCCAAGCTCGATTCTAGCTTAACTTCATCTAAACCAGACATAGAAAGATTTGAAATGGTTCTTCTCCTGCCATGATATTGTTTTTGCCCTGACTCATAAATGAGTGAATAATAAACTTGGGGAAGCATGTAAATTGACATGGCGGGTTTTTTGCAATAATTTTCATTCACTCGGAAGTGGGATTAAATAAAAGGCATCCAAAATATAATTTATTTCTGGTTATCTGGTAATGTGGTACAAAAATATGTCAGACAAAAAGGGCAGAAAATAGAAAGAAATCTGTAGCCAATTATGTAAGAGCCATATTCTCCATTAGTTAGAAGGCTGACCACCCAAGTACTAAACAAACTACAGAGGCATATCTTGTGAACTTGATACCAAATTGTATCCTTTTAAACAGTCCTTTCTTTTACATAAAATTACTTTCTGTAATAATCATTATTTTCTTAATTTGGTTGTTTAGTTTTAATTTTAAAAATACACTCTAATTTTAACAATATTATTTAAATTTCATTCATTGTTTCATATATAAAATAAAATTTGCATTAGCCAAACAAAAACATTATACCTCACAGTTCACTACTCTATTTCACTGTCTAAACTGTAAATACAAAAACTTTCTCATGTGTGAAATGAATTTCGGTAAAGGATGCTTCAGCCTACATAGTAATAGGAGTGAATATAAATCAGTTTGCTGTGCTTGAAAGTGGAGAAACAAGCTTTCTCACCAGAAATGAGCCTTTTTCTATACAACTTTTTCTTTTACTCAAAAGTAGTTAAAATTGTAAATATGTCTACTCCATAACAGATAAGCAAATGGCTACCTCACTTTACATTAACTGTAGCAATTGTTTAGAACTCAGTACAACAAATTTGGGGCAGGGAGGATATTTTACCCTTGATTAGAATTACCAGAATTGCCAGCATATGGTGATAATAAAAAGCAGACCAAAATCTAGTCAATTTTTTATTGCTTTTAAATTCTCTGTTAACCACATGTCCCTTATTGTCTACACCTGAAGTAGAGTGCTTTCAGGCCCCTGCCCTTGCATTGTCATGAACAGCAGTCAAAGGCACAACCACAATCTGAGATCTTACAAGGAAGCCACTCAGACACAAAGGTTCCACTTTTGGTTGAATACAGACATAACAATCAGTGAGGCAGTTCAATTCCAGGATATCCATGAGACTGTTAAAATGCTGAGTGAATTTAAAAAATGATATACAAACAAGTTTAGTACTTTTGAGGGATGGGAATGTTATAAAATATGGTTCCACTTCTCACATCTTGATTAATGAAAAATGTTCTTTTTCCAGTTGTCCACTTTTCATTCTGGATTGTAAGTATTTGTTGAATAAATGAAAGGACAGATGATCAGGGTAAGTCTATGCAAGGGAAGCTGCTATTTATATAATGATTTGAACCCACATCTCTCAATTTTCTCATAGAAATAGTGGTATCTTACCCAGAGGGTTCCCCCAGAAACAAATGAACAAGTCAGTTGAACAGGTAACCAAAAGCCTAGCATCAAAAAACTCCAAGTCCAGACCAGGAAGTGTGTATATAATATCTGGAGCACAGAAAGAACTCTGAAGCCTAGAATGGCCAACTTTGCAGTAAATGCCAGAGAATGACAAACAGCTCTCTACCTTGTTCTGTAGCCCTCACTGCTGACATTAGGAAGAGGGCCAAGAAAACAAATAGAGTATAATTAAATCTTCCA
>NW_006438906.1:4534977-4609076 GCF_000325575.1 Pteropus alecto
GCGTGTTCTTTCATTAGGCCATAAACTCTAACACTGAGGCATTTACAATCAGTGAGGGGAAGCATCTGAATTTAGGATCAGGAAAAAAAAAAAAAAAACATTCCAAAAGGTATTCTTCTGCCACTGTCAGAATACAGAAGTTTTCTCATTTTTAGACTAACCTTCTCACTAGCAAAAGATAAATGTTTCTCATTTCTTACCATCTCTCTGTTGATCTTACTCTAAGACCCTTTATAACAGGGAGGAAATAGAGAAAAATTTTTTTCAGAAGAAAAATTATTGCATAACAAAAAGAAAGATATACACATGCACAAAAACGGTAAACCTAAAGGGTATTTTTTTTTGTAATGCATTTTTTATCTCCTTATATTGGGAAGTGGGTAAACTACAAACCCACAAGAGGAACAATAAAAGCAATATATTTGAAATATTTTTAAGGTTTTATAAAATCTCCACCTCCAAAGGAGTTGAAATAATTTTAGCTAAATTTTATGCTTTACTCAAATTGCAAAAATCCCAATTAACATGTTACATAAAAGCTAAATCTTGGAAGAGACCTGTAAGTATGAGGGGGTATTTTATCAGACTATTTTGTAAATAAAGGCAGAATTTGAAAAAAAAAAAAAAAAATCTAAATCTAAGGGTTTGGTCAAGTTGATGGGCTAAGTACAATCAGGGTTTGCCTCCTTGACTTTCTTGACCTCCATGACCACATTAAAATTACAACCAAATTATAAAACAAACACATATGTCTGAGGATATAAAGAAAAAGCTACAATGAGACCGGTAGGAGGGACGGAGCAAGCTGTTACCACAACCATGAATAGCCGTTGAGCACCAAGAGGGAGAGCATGGCTGCAGAGGCCCCCAACAAAGGAACAAGGGGCCCTAGCCCCACACAGGGGCTCCTCAGCCCAGGGTTCTAATCCCAGGAAGAGGAGTTCCCACAAAACCTGAATGTAAAAATCAGTGGTCATTCTGGAAATCTGAGTAAAACAGAAGAAACCTGAAAACTCGAATATCCACCTTAAAGAACCCGCACACAGACTTGCTTGCTCACAGACACTCACTCTGTGCTCCAGGGGATGGTCAGCAGCTCAGGAGGCACAAGAGACATATAGGGAGGGACCGAGTTGTGTGGTGCCAGAGCAAGGACTGGAGGGACAGACACCATTGTTCCTTTGTCAGATCCCCCTCCTGAGCCACCTACAAGTGGGCGCCATCTTGCATGTATTGAACTCTCTCCCTGCACAGCCAATTCTGAAACTTCATTGGCCCAGTGAGATCAACCCGCTCCAGCCCCGTGTCTATCTAGGGCCCCACCCCACCCAACCGACAAATTTCCCAAGGCAGGCCCATTGCCCAATAGCCAGCCCCACTCTGCAGCATCCCTCGGCTGCACACTCATGGGTAGGCAGCAGCCGATAGCTCATGTGACTCACAGGTAGCCTGCACATTACAGGGGAGACTTTTAGTGATGGGCCACTGGTGCCAGCCCGAACTGCAGTAGATCACTAGGGTCTGCAGACCTGAGGCAGATGGTGGCTGGCCTCGCTGTGAACTGTGACTTTCACGGGAGCCTGTGGGCTCAGCACTGGCAGCAATCTGCATTGGCCTGATAAAATTGGCTTGCTGCACTCCATATTTCCCTGAGACCCTGCACCATCCAACCAATAAGTTGCCCATAGTGGGCCTGCTGCCAGACAGCCTGCCCCACCCTATGTTTTCCTTGGGCCATGATTTTACAGCAAACAGCTTTCAGCTCGTGTGGCCCATACATCCTAGGGGAGACTTTTGGTGGCAGGCCACAGCCACACCTAAAGCTACAGTATTTCATGAACAGATCTCAGGTGCCCGTGGGCCTGAGTTGGGCAGCAGCTGACCTTGCTGCACTCTGAGACTGTTACAGAATGCCACAGATTTAGCATGAGAACAAAACCCGATTCTGCATTGGCTGGGTGAAATCTGCTAACTTTACCCTGATGACTCCATGTGTCCCCACCCCACTCAACTCCTGTATCAACCAAAGGCTCTTTCAACTGCGAAGACTTATGGGCACCTGACAGAAAACCTCAGGCCTTGAAGTGCATTGGTCCTTTTGCTAAGCCACCATAGGCCCAGTGCAGTGGGTAATGGACCTCGGCTCACAGCGTGGTCTTCCACTTGCCTCCACTCACAGATTACTTTGTAGCTCCAACCAGGTAGCCCCAAACAATCAAAGGCAGGGGCTGACCTCGACCTACATGGAAGCACTTTCCAAGGGGCCCTCAAACCAACATACCCAGAGGCTGGCATCAGACCACAGCAGAGTACTATCTGATTTGCTCCATAAGCAGCACACCCAAAGAGTATTCTCAACAGATATACAAGCCTACTGGGGTGAATCCCACTCTATGGGATGAGCCCCCACACAACAACTCATACCCCATGGGCAAGGCCAATCCCCACAGCCAGTCAGCCCGAGATTTAGTCCCACCCACTGACTTGCTAACAGCAACCAAGGATTAGCTACAATAAAAGAACATACACAACCCACACAAGGAACATGCCCAGAGCCCCCAGCACAGGAGACTGTGCCACTGGGCCACATAGGACACCTACTACAGAAGGCCATCTGGCCAAGGCTGGGAGATGTAACAATCTTCCTAATACATAGAAATGAATGCAGAGGCAACTAAAATGAGAAAACAAAGAAACACGCCGCAAATAAAATAATAGGAAAAAACTAAACAAAATAGAGGCAAGCAACCTACCAGAGGCAAAGTTGAAAACACTGGTTATAAGGATGCTCAATGAACTTAGGGGGAGAATAGATGATCTCAGTGACGACTTCAACAGAGAGATACTAGGTATTAAAAAAGGACACAGAAATCGTAAAAAAGAACCAGTCAGAAATGAAGAACACGATAACTGAAATGAAGAATACACTAGAAGGAATCAACAGTAGATTAGATGAAGTGGATGATCGAATCAGTGAGTTGGAAGACAAGGTAGCAGATAATAACCAATCAGAACAGAAAAAAGAAAAAAGAAATGTAAAAATGAGAAAAATTTAAGAGACCTCTGAAACATCAAACATACCAACGCCTGCATCATAGGGGTACCAAAAGGAGAAGAGAGAGCAAGGGATTAAAGATCTATTTGAAAAAATAATAACAGAAAACTTCCTTGACCTGGTGAAGGAGATAGACATACGAGTCCAGGAAGAGCAAAGAGTCCCAAACAACAGGAATCGAAACAGATCCACACCAAGACACATTCTCATTAAAATGTCAAAGGTTAAAGACAAAGAAAGAATCAAAATCTGCAAGAAAAAAGGTAACTAGTTACTTACAAGGGTACTCCCATAAGAATGTCAGCTAATTTTTCCACAGAAACTTTGCAGGCCAGAAGGCATTAGCAAGAAATATTTAAAGTGATGAAAAACAAGAACCCACAACCAAGACTATCCAGAAAGGCTATCAAGTAAAACTAAAGGTAAGAAAAAGAGCTTCCCAGATAGGAAAAAGTTAAAGGAATTCATCACCAACAAACCAGAATTATAAGAAATATTAAGGGGACTGCTGTAAAAAGAAGAAAGAGGTAAAAAAAAAAATTAATATGAATAATAAATTGGCAGTAACTGTGTCCCTAGCAATAATTGCTTTAGATATAAATGGATTAAATGAGCCAATAAAAGACATAAGGTAGCTGAATGGATAAGAAAACAAGACCCACACATATTAATATCTAAAAGAGGTCCACTCCAGATCAAATGACACATGCAGACTGAAAAAGTAAAAAGATGGAAAAAGATATTTCATGAAAATGAAAATGAAAAAAAGCTGGAGCAGCAATACTTATACTAGACAAAATAGACTTTAAAACAGAGGCAATAGTAAGAAACAAAGAAGGGTGTTATATAATGATAAAAAAAATGAACACAGAGGACAGAACCCTAGTAATCATATTCATACCCAACATAGGAGCACCTTTATATATAAAACAATTTTTGACTGACATAAAGGGAGAGATTGACAGTAATATACTCATAGTAGGAGACTTTAATACCCTATTGGCATCAGTGGACAGATCTTCCAGACAGAAAATCAGTAAAAAAACAACAGCCTTAAATGACACACTAGACCAGATGGGTATAATTAATATTTTCAGAGCGTTTCACTCCTAAACAGCAGAATATACATTCTTCTCAAGCACACATGGAACATTTTCCAGGATAGACCATACATTAGGCCACAAAATGAGTCCCAATAAATTTAAGAAAATTGAAATCATATCAAGTATCTTCTCCACCAACAATGGTATGAAACTAGAAATCAACTACAAGAAAAAAACCTGAGAAACACACAAACACATGGAGACTAAATAACATGCTACGAAACAATGACTGAGTTAACAATGAGATCAAAAAAGAAGTCAAAAGATACCTAGAGACAAATAAAAATGAAAACACAACAACTCAAAATTTGTGGAACACAGCAAAAGCTGTCCTAAGAGAGAAATTCCCAGCAATACAGGCCTACCTCAAGAAACAAGAAAAAGCTCAAATAAACAATCTAAACCTACACTTTAAAAAAGTGTAGAAAAGTGTAGAAAAAGTGTTCTTTTTCTACACTAGAAAAAGAACAGCAAACAAAATCCAGAGTGAGTAGAAGGAAGGAAACAATAAAGATCAGAGTGGAAATATATGAAATAGAGTCTAGAAAAACAATACAAAAGATCAATGAAACCACGAGCTTGTTCTTTGAAAGAATAAACAAAATTAATAAAACTTTAACCAGACTCATCAAGAAAAAAAGAGAGAAGACCCAAATAAATAAAATCAGAAATGAGAGAAGTGACTACAGACTCCACAGAAATACAGTGGATTATAAGTAAATACTATGAGCAATTATATGGCAACAAATTGGACAATCTGGAAAAAAATAGATTCACTCCTAGAAACATACAATCTCCTAAAATTGAGTCAAGAAGAAACAGAAAATCTGAATCGACTGATTACCACCAACAAAATCGAATCGGTAATCAAAAAACTTCTAAAAAACAAAAGTTTTTGGATTGGATGGCTTCATAAGTGCATTTTACCAAACATTCAAAGAAGAATTAACACCTATTATTCTCAAACTATTCCAAAAAATTCAAGAGGAATGAAGGCCATCATTATTTTGATTTCAAAACCAAAGACAGTACAAAAAAAGAAAACTATAGGCCAATATCCTTGATGACCATGGACGCCAAAATTCTCAACAAAATATTAGCAATCCAAATTCAGCAATACATTGAAAACATCCTACACCACAATCAAGTTGGAGTTATTCCTAGGATGCAAGGTTAGTTTAATATCTGCAAATAAATATTTGTGATACACCACACTAACAAATTAAAAGATAAAAATCATATGATCATATCAATAGATACAGAATAAGCAGGTGACAAAATCCAGCATCCATTTATGATAAAAACTCTCAGCAAAGTGGGAATAGAGAGAACATACCTCAACATAATAAAGGCCATATATGACAAATCCACAGCTAACATACTCAATGGGGAAAGGCTAAAAGTGTTTCCCTTACGATCAGAAACAAGACAAGGATGCTCACTTTCACCACTTCTATTCGACATAGTATTTGAAGTCCTAGCTACAGCAATCAGGGAAGAAGGAAAACTCAAAGTCATCCAAATTGACAAGGGGTTAATATCCAAAATTTATAAAGAACTCATACAACTCAACAACAACAAAAAACAAACAATCCAATTAAAAATGGGCAGAAGACCTGAATACTATTTCTCCAAGGAGTAAACACAGATGGCCAATCGACGTATGAAAAGTTACTCAAGGTTACTACTAATCATCAGAGAAATGCAAATTAAAACCACAATGAGATATCATTTCACACCTGTCAGAGTGGCTATCATCAATAAATCAAAAAACAAGCCTTGGCGAGGAAGTGAAGAAAAGAAAATCCTCATACACTGTTGGTAGGATTGCAAATTGGTACAGTCATTATGGAAAACAGTTTGGAGATTCCCCCCAAAATTAAAATAGAACTATCTATGACCCAGCAATTGTACTTCTGGTTATTTATCTAAAAAAAAAAAAACATTAATTCATGAAGATCCATGTACCTCTATGTTCATGGCAGCGCTATGCACAATAACCAAGACATGGAAGCAACCTAAGTGCCCATCAATAGACGATTGGATAAAGAAAAGGTGGTACATATATACAATAGAATATTATACCTTTTTGCAACAACATGGATGGACCTAGAGGGTATTATGCTGAGTGAAATAAGTCAGACAGAAAAAGATAAATACCATATGATTTTACTTTATGCAAAATCTAAAGGACAAAGAAACTAACAAACTAAACAAAAACAGACTCACAGATACAGAGAACAAACTGGTGATTGCCAGAGGGGAGCGGGGTTGGAGGGCTGGGTGGAAAAGGTGAAGGGATGAAGAAGTACAAATTAGTAGATAGGAAACAGTCACGAGGACATAGAGGACAGCATAAGGAATATAGTCAATAGTATTGTAATGGCTGTGTGTAGTGCCAGATGAGTGCTAGAGTGACAGGGAGAATCTCCTCCTAAATTATACAAATGTCTAACCATTATACTGTATACCTGAAACTAACATAAAATAATTTTTTTAAATGAAAAAAATTTTTTTAAATCTTTGTCTAAAAAAAACTAAATCTATACTTGAAGTGTCTATGTAGTCGGATATGTAATAATATGCATCGATATCTTCTCGATCGTTTCTTAATAAGTTTATTATAATTTCATTTGAATAGCTAAGGTGTTATGGTTAAGAGAGAAAGAAAAAAACTAGTTTTTTTTTTTAATCTAGAAAACATATACTTTGTTTTAACACTGCCTACTCACTTAAATGACTCAAAATATTTACATGCCATTTTCTTATCCACATAATAATCTGGGATATATTTAAGAAACAAAGCTTACCCCTTTAAGCCATTCTCTGCATATTTAACAGTATCCTAACCTCAAAATGACTGTGATATTTCTACTCTTGAAGCTGATGTGGTATGGGAAGAGATTCATAAGTCTGCCAAGAGGACTAAAAGAGAAAGAGCAAAAATTTCAAATATGATGTCTAAATATTAGAGATCAAACACATATGAATGGAGCAAATCATGTGTACCAACATCTGCATGTGAGCGCAGAAATGAAAATGTATGCATATGCACACGTTTCACCAATTATCTCAAACTGTAAGGTGAGATTGTATTCCAGAGTAGCATCTTGCTAACTTGAAAAAAAATGAATGAACATTCAATAGCAAGGAATCATATATGACCCTCTTACCATACCTTCCACATGTCTGCAATTTCTTAAACTATTTCATAAACAGTTCTCCAAAATCTTCTATTTGTTCTCATATAAGCCAGCAGTCACTAGGTCTAGCTATATATATATAGTTCCAAAGGTAAAAGGCTGATAAACTGATTCTTACCAGAGAAAGGAAATAATATTTATTGTCCAGCTTGAATTTCCTCCTCTTTTTCCTGCAAATTGAAATTCTTGCCCTAATCAAGCTGTTTCCAAACACATATGAACTGGACAAAAAGGAAGAGGAAATTAAATATCACAGGATCTGCTTTAGGCACGTAATGAGACCCACAAAGGTTTCTAGGAGCTAGACAGTGATCACCTTGCTATATGTTTGCTCTTATTGAAACACATTCTCTCCTAATTGTGATAAAATTAATAGAACTAAAATGTTTATCTTTCCTTTCTCTCTCTCTCTCTCTCTCTCTCTCTCTCTCTCTCTCTCTCTCTCTCCCTCTCTCTCTCTCTCTCATAGAGAGTTATGGAAAACAGGGTTGCTTTGGTTACCATTGAATCAATCTCACCTCATGTCCTTTCACAAGAATAAAATTAATTCTGAGTGATTCTGATTATAGCTACTGTACCCTATCCCTGATAAAGCCTAATTACAACTTGATGCAGGGGCCCTGCCATTGTTGTGTCTAGGTAATGGAGCCTGAATTTCAGCCAGCAGTGCCTTATTAATGAATAGGAGCAATGAGAGGACTGCACATTGTCTCCAGTGACCTCTTGGGCATTGTAGAGAGTGAACTGCATTGACAAACACACTAAGACGATTATTATCCATTATTTATTTTTACAATCAGCCAACACCTGGCATAGTGGCAGCCAGTCTCTCTTTACTCTCCATTTGTACCTATGTGGGCTCCAAACTCTGACATAATATCGCATGCTAATTTCCCTTTATAGAAGGAAAGAAGTTATAAAGAAAGGGCTGGGGGATCTTGAGCGAGGTGCTATTGCTGTTTTTAAGTCTCCTTGCTCTTTGCAAGGAACAGATGTTGGCAGCAATCCTGCAAATGTTAGAGATAGCGTTGAGAGAGGTGGTCTTTTAAATACTATCCTTCTGTGTTAGGACTTACAGACCCAGGGGCTCCCCACCTGCTCCTGAAGCCTGGTGTGCTTCCAGATTAACAAAACAATGAGGAGTTCAAAGAACAAAGAAATGCAGCATTGCCACCTTTGAACCTATAGAAAAAGAAAATCTATCACATTTTGCTCAGTCCTGGCTAAGGATCTTCAGTTAATCTAGTTCTCTTCTGACTTTACAGATCTTTGTTTTCACCATTTGACTCACTTTAAGAAAGAGGGCTGTCTTTGGTGGCAAATATGTTTCAGATTTCCTTTATCTTTGCATGGTCATAGTTAATTTATGACCATTCTATTATATGAAAAAATTCCAGTAAAGATTTTTTTACCAGCAAAAGTTAATAGTCAAGTTTTGAGTCTACAGGACAGAGATCCCTTATTTTCCAGACAACACTAAGTACATTTTCTACAGCCTAACGACTTCACAGGTTGGAGAGAAGAAAGGGGAATGAGAGAGAGAGGAATTGCAGGGTAGTGGGGTATGTGGTCTCAGAGCCTTAATGCAGTTTCGTCAGTTTGAAGCCTCTAATGTCAGCTTAAACTTGGGTTGTCAGCAGCTCTGGAAAAACTGGTTTCTGTCACCCAAACTCACCAAAGGACAAATTGGAATCAGAAAGGCAATTTAGGTTAACATCTGAAGACAATATATTGAGTCCATAGATTCTCAACTACAAACACACCCACAGGCTTGAAGACAATAATGACCCAGCTTTGAGCTCAGTGGCTGGTTTGAAAATGGCAGCATAGCCTGTTCAGAGCTCACTCTCCAGCAAGCACTCTGACCTTGCTCCCATTTTTCCCTACTTTTCTTTCCAGCACGTAAAAAAAAAAAAAAAAGATGAAACAACACAAAACAAAAACAGATAGTTTCTCTTCCAAGAAGTTGTCAAGGTACTTCAGTTTTACAGTAAAAGAAGACACCTTTTCACCAAAGCTTAAGTGTGCACCTGGAGATTTCCTCAAGTTTATACAAATGTGAATAACTTAGGCAAGGTCAAAGATTATAGATGCCACACCATTATTTGTGATTCTGTTATTATTTTTCAAAGTCCCGGAAGATAAGGGGAAGTGTAGAATGGCAATGTACAGGGTGTATCTCCAAAGGCCTAGTCATGCTGACACCATGGAACTAAGCTTTCTCAAAACTATCCTTTTGTCCCACCATCAGAAATGAATCCGTGAGAAGCATGAAAATATGAGTCAGGAAGAATGTAACCTTCCTCAGGTAAAAATGACTACATTTTGCTCAGGCAAATAATAATATGTCTTATTCAAATATACTTTGTTAACATCACAGAGGTTGGTTTTGTTTTGTCTTTTGGCTTGCAATCCTATCATAGTTCTCACAGAAATGCTTAGCCAAAAAAGATGTCTTATAAACTGAAATCAGATGGACTAAAATCAAAGCAGTAAGAATTAAATCTCACATTTCTTTATTCTCAAGGTGAACTCAGGCCAGGCCCCTTCAGGAACAGGCCTTCTGTAGCAGAGGAGAAAGTGATGCTGGTCATCAGACTTACACATTTAGTTTTCATCCACTGACCAAAGACCTCCTGCATTCTATTGCATGGCTGCTAGTATCTCTTGAGACAGAGTCACCAATAAGAGAGAAGCAAGTCATGGAACCTCAGGTCAGAAAAGGACTTGAAGAAATCATGAAGCAAGATTATTGAGCAGACCTGGCCTTGCTGTTGCTACACATGCGTGTATGTGTGGGTGGATGTGCGGGTGGATATGTGTGTGTTCATGGTAAAAGGGAAATACGTATATGGATTTCACCCATTTATTCACTTGAAAAATATTTAGTGAGAGCCCGTTGTGTCTTTGGCATTATTATAGGTGCTAGAGATACAGCCATGAACAAATCAGACCCCCAAAAATCCTTGCACTCAAAGAGCTTACATTTGTATGAAAATGTGAGAGATGTAAGTAAAATATGAGGAATACAAATACACCGATGCATTAAAAAAAAATCATCAAATATTTTCATAGAGGTAGCTCTAAAATTAAAAGAATACATAAGTGTAGAAAATCTGAAATTAACTCAACAAAAATAAGCAAATATTACATCCATAAAAACTTTCGTGAGGCCATCATTTTTCACCTATCAAATTAACAAAGCTGTTTTTCAAGAGTTTGATGAGTTGAGCACCCTCCTATGCTGCTGATGGGAGTGTAAAGTGTACAAGGCTTTAGATACCATGTGTCAACAACCTGAAATTTAAATATGTATAGCCTTCTCCCCAGCCCTCTTCCTCTTAGAGTTAAGTAGCTCTAAGTAAAACTCTCAGGAAATTTCTTTTAAAAGTCAGATTCCTAGGCCCTGATCTCAAAGATTCAGGTCCATGGGACCTCTGATCTGTATATCTGATTCTGATGGAGGCAGTTAGGGTCGCACGTCCAAGAAAGCAATAAGAAATGTAGAGAAAGATTTATATGTAAAGGTTTTGATATCAGCTCTTATTTATAATGCTGAAAATTGTAATCAACCTAAATTGACATAAATAAGGAAATATAATAGTAATTATGATATATTCTTATAAGAGATTATTATACAGCCATTAAAAATGGGCTTTGGGAAAATATTTAATAATGTGGGAAGATATTAAATGAGAGAAATCAAGATACAAAATTATATATGTATATTACATATAATTTTGCAAGGAAATACATAAAACTGTTAATAGTGGCTGTGACTGGGTAGTAGAATTTTTTAGAAAGAAATATTTAGTAGAGAAATATTTATCTTCTGTGTGCTGCTCTATATTTTTCTGAATTTGAAACAATGAGCAAGTATTATTTTCATAATCAAACTTTAAAAAAATTAAAAGTCATAAATCTCTTCTCTGCTTCTAGGCAGGAATATACTCAAATCATTCCACACATAGCTGCTTACTCTACTGCTCTTCTTAGGCCCAATTAAGGAAATCTTCCAGAATTAGACAGTTGTCATTTATGTCAAGCCTTGTTGTCCCTGTGAAATTTAATTCTGCTTCCTCTTATTCTTCCTTCATGGATTCAGAGACCAGCTGTTTGCTTACTTCCTGAAAAGGTTGCTCATGATGCTGCCCAAGCTGGTTTGTGTCTATTTATGTCCCGAAGGTCACCAGAGAAGGAAATATGTGAACTACCATTGATCAGGAAGTGCTTAGGGAGCAGGCTAGTGACTGAGATTAACTGGAAGGTACGAGTCCTGGTTTCTGGGAGACGGTGGCTATGGGGGCTGAAAAAGTTGTTTCTCAGATAAAGTTCCATTCAATAGACTCTTTTAAAAGCAATTAATCAATCAACGAGTAGTACCATTTGAAAACATTTGCCTAAAATTCTTCCACAAGCACAAATTGAATGGCATTCCTATAAGTCTTACGTTTTTAAAGGTAAATAAAATTTAATGGCCAAGGCCTGACTTTCCATGTAAGGAATATACAATAAAAGCTATTACTGTGAGTGAAATATCTCTTTCATCTGTTAAACAAAAACTTTCATAGCCTAGCCAAAAGCTTTTCTGAAAAGATGAGTTTATTGAGCCAAACACTAGCCAGAAAAGGACCAGGTCTTGGGTCATATAGTGTGAACCAGCAGCAGAACAAGATGGAAAAGACAAACATGTCTGCTGACCTGGAGTTAACGGGTTCGTCTGTGGAAACAGTTTGGGAAAGAAAGATGTTAGCTGTTTTGAAAGAATTTACATTGACTATAGATAAGAGGATGGGAGAAGGTAAAGCGAGGCTAGTTCTGGGATGGGTGCATAATCCTTAAGGAAGAAGTGTCTGCTCTTTTGGATTGGTTGTGGTTAACAATCTGGAAATTCATGCATAAGAAGCAGAGGCACCTGGTGGTCTGCAGCACCTGGTTATTGTCTTTAGCTAATCATGGAAATAGCCACCTGGAAGTTAATTCAAAGTTTCAACATATATTCAGGAATACAAGCAGTCTCGTTGGTTTTGCCCTATAGTTAGTTAACTGATCAACCTCTCTTGTCTCTTCCTTCCACCCTCCGACCTGCTGTAATTTAATTTAAGGGCTCTTAGCGGGTGGCTCTATAGTGTAGTGGTTAGCACATCTGCTTTACACGCAGAAGGTCTATGGGTTCGCACCCCAGGTGGAGCCATGAATCACACCCTAGGTGCTCCAGGCCCCCAAAGTGTGCCAGGGATGCCAGCCCCTGGGGGTGCCTGGCCCCGGATGCACCCCACAAGCGTGTGGGAGTAGACACCCCGCCTTCAGAGATCTAGTTCTTAAGGGGAAACAGCAACACCCATAGGTCAGGGGTAGAAGTGGCAGGGGGAGAACTAAAAAGAGGGGAAAAAAAACAATTTAAGACACTTCAGAACCTTTTTTCTTGTCATACCCATCATTTCTTTCTTCCTTCTCATTGCTCAGTCCCCATAACCCTATGATGAGTATCCTAACTCCTAACTCCTTGTTGCAAGTCCTGCAGGTCTGATTTTGGTCATATTATTTTTTTTGCTCTGAAGCTTTAACAGGAAGTTACTACCCTTGAAACGAACACCTCTCTCAATCCCACAATTAATCCGATTGTATTTATCTTGGTATGCAAGGCTTCATTCAGTCCAGTACTCAGCACACGACACACCTAGCAAATGTTTATCAAAGGAATGGAAAAACTGGATGCTTGGTAACTTAACGATAGTAAGCCTCCTTGTAGGCTACCCATCCCAAGTTCTACAAATAAAAGGAACTTGGTCTATATTAGTTTAGTTTTTCTGCCCTTGTACCCATTATTCATTTAAAAATGACAAATATTTGTTAGGTAAATCCAATGTGCTAGGCACTAGGGATAAAGCAATTAAAAAAATAGACATAGTCTCTATTTTCATAGAGTTTGCACTGCAGTGGAAGGTGATGGAGCGACTAATCGATTAATTGATTAATTAGTTTTTTTAATGTGCTTTTGGATACAGATAAGCCCTATGAAGAAAATAAGTGGGTTACATGATATTGTCTGAGCAGCAAGGATAACCATAGCTGGTCAGGGCAGGTCTCTCTGAGGAGGTGACATTTGAACCAAGACCTAAATGATGAAGCCTAGGAAACACTAAGCCATATATCTTTTCTACATTTACAATTTTTTAGTTGAGGCAAAGTGTATATAAAGTAAAATGCACATATCTTAAGTTTCTAATTTAATGAGTTTTGCTACACATATACACCTATGGAATCATCACCATTAAAATACAGAACATCTCCATTACCTCAGAAAGTTCTTGTCCACACTTCCCAGTCATTTCTCACCCATTCTCTATTCTGATTTCTATTATATTAGATTAGTTTTATCAGCTCTTCAACTTCATACTATAAATGGAATCACATATTATGTATTCTTTGTGTCTAGTTTCTTTCATCAGTACAATATCTTTGAGATCTATCTGTGCTATCGTATGTAACCGTTTCATCTTTTTTTATTGCTAAGCAGTATCCCATTGTATAACTACATTTCAATTTGTTAACCCATTTTCCTATTGACAGACATTTAGGTTGCTTTCTGGTTTGGAATATTATGAAAAAAACTGCTATAAATATTCTTGTATTAATATTTCTATGTAGCCTTTTTATAGACATATGACTTTATTTCTCTTGGGTATATACCTAAGAGTGGAATTGCTGGATCATAAGGTAGGTACATGTTTAACTTTCTAAGAAAAAAAATTATGAGAATTCATAATTTTGTTAATTTATTTATTTAAATTCATTTTTTTTAATTCATAATTCATCTGCAAATTAAAAGAATTCCAATTGCTCTACATACTTTGCCAACATTTATGTTGTCAGACTTTAATTTTAGTCCTTGTAATGATTATCTGGTATCTCACTGTGATTTTAATTTGCATTTCCTGGTGACTGGTGACATTGAACACTTTTTCATGTGCTTAGTGGCCATTCTTATAAATTCTTTCATGAAGTATCTGTTCAAGTCTTTCGCCCATTTTTATTGCATAGTTTTTATTTTGTTATGGATTTGTACAAATTTTTTATATATCTGGATACAAGTCCTTACTCAAATACATTTGTACCCCCACTCCCACCATCTGTGGCTTGCCTTTCATCTTCTTGATAGTACTTTCAATAAGCAAAATTTTTAAATTTTGATGATGTCCAATATATCTGTTTTTTCATTTATGTTTAGTGTTTTTTGTGTCTTCTCTAAGAAATGTTTACCTACCTAAGTTTGAGAAGATTTAGTCGTATGTTTTCTTATAAAAAATTTACAGTTGTAGCTTTTACATTTGGTCTATTGTCCATATTTAGTTAATTTTTGTCTGTGGCATGAGATAGGAATTGAAATTCCTTTTTTTCACACATTAATCCAGTTGTTCCAACATAATTTGTTGAGATTATTCTTTCTTCACTGAATTACTTTGGCACCTTAATAAAAATCAATTAGCCACATATGCATGGGTCTATTTCTGAACTCTTTATTGTCCCATTGATCCATATGTCTCTTCTTATACTAATACCACACTTAATTACAGAGTTAGAGTACACTTTGAAATTAAGTGGTATGAATCCTCCAACTTTTATTATTCAAGATTATTTTGGGTATTTTAGGTGTTTCAGTTTCCGCATAAACTTTAAACATCATTTTCACTGTCTTCTATTGGCCAACACAATCATAGAGCCATCCCAGATTCAAGGGGAGAGAAACGAATCCACCTCCTAATGGAGGAGTGGCATGAGCACACAGGGAAAGAAAGAATTTACGGTAACTATTTTTGAGATGTTCTGTCATCTAAACATAAGAATTTGCAACCTTGACAAATGCAAAATACACTCACTCTCTTCCAAAAACTCCAGAATCTCATCTCATTGTAGCATCAACTCAAAAAGTCCATAACCTCATCACCTGAACCCAAATGAAGATGGGCTTTCTCAGGTGCAGCTCCTTAGAAATGACTCCTCTTGTTCACAAGACCTGTGATCTTATATGACAAGGTATCTGTCTCCCAAATGCCCCATATACAATGTCAATGCAAGGATCAGGTAACCACAATAGACACTAATGTTTAAGAATAAAAGGGAAATGAGAGGCCTGTAGCAGTCACTGGTGCATAGAAATTCACCAAAACTGCCAAACCAGGGGGGACTATATCTGCCCTCCTGCCATTTCCCATCCCATTCTGGACCCAAATGTTCATGCCTAACTAGAGCAGAGCTTTACAATAAGTGTGACAAAATGTGAACCATGAATGGGTCACAGTGTGTTACTGGACACCTTTGACTCAGAACAATCTGGTGTAGTGCTCCTCAAAGGGCAGCCCCAAGTAAGAATGAAGAGAGACACAAGAGACACCGACTCCTTGTTCTGCTATGATAGGATAAGAGACACCAAGGAGCTGTCCGAAAACCTGGCTGCCTACTTTAGCAGCCCACTGCAGCGCAACCTCTGCCATGATCAAGGGATGTTGCAGCTGGGAAGGAGTGGGGCACACATGCAGCCGGCCTGGGAAGGCTGAGCTGAGGCTACTGGCACACTAGCTTCAGGTATAGCCCCAATCTTTGTCTTCATATTTATTCTGTACTTCTGCCCACTTGTGGCTACTGTGCCCTCTCAGTGGTATCCACACACCAAGAGTATTATTATCTTGAAACACTTGCTATGAAAATTTCTGTTGGACTTGAAATCCAGTCACATTATTACAAGAAATTCCATTATATTTGTCAATGAGAGCAAAGATTGAGCTGTTAGATTCTTTAAACAGAATTTCAACCATTGTAAATTTTAGTATATGTGCTGCTGAAGCAAGCACATCAACCACTGTAAACTTTGGAATGGCTGTAAAAATAGATTAATCATTTTTAATCACTGACTTATACAAAGTTTCGATGGTGACTACAAATATTTTGAAAATATTGTCAATTAAAAGAAGTCTTGATCAGGATTTTCTCACAGACATTTTAAGCTTATAAATTGACATTACAAAGTTATGTTCTTATTCAGCAATAAAAAGGTACTAACAGATGGCTACAATATGGATGAACGTTGGAAATACTAAGCTAAGTGAAAGAAGCCAGACACAGAAAACTATATGTTATATGATTCCATTTATATGAAATGTCCAGAATAGGCAAATCTATAGAGACGAAAGGTAGATTAGTAGTTGCCTAGGGCTGGGAGGCAAATGGAATGGGGGCGACTGTTAATGGGTACAAGTTTTCTTTGTGGGGTGATGATAATCTAGAATTGATTATGGTGATGGGTGCACAACTCTGCAAATAAACTAAAAACTATTAAATCATACACATTAAATGGGTGAGTTGTGTGGTAAGTGTATTGGTTTCCTTTGGCTGTTGAAACAAATTACCACAAACTTGAAGGCTTAAAACAACAAAAATATATTTTCTTACAGTTCTGGAGGCCAGAAATCCAAAGTCAGTATCACTGGGTTGAAATCAAGGTGTTGGCTGGACTATGCTCCTGCTAGAGGATCTGGGAAAAATCCTTTTCTTGCCTCTTCTAGCCCCTGGTGGCTGCTGGAATTCCTTGGCATGTGTCTGCATCACTCCAATCGGCCAATATCTTCAGATCTTTGATTCATTTTCACATAGCCTTTGGTGTGTGCCAAATCTCCCTCTTCCTCCCTCTTACAAGGATACATGTAACTGCATTTAAATAAATCCAGGATAATCTCCCCATCTCAAGATCTTTAACTGTTGTATCTGTAAAAACCCTATTTCTATATAAGGTAACATTTATAGGTTCCAAGGATTAGGACCAGATATCTTGGTGGGATTATGAGGGGTCATTTTTCAGTCTACCAGTGTGTGAATTATATCTCAATAAAGCTATTTTTAAAAATAGAGAGGGGGTACGATGGGTGAAAAAGGTGAAGGGATTAGGAAGTACAAATTGGGAGTTATAAAAATAGTCATAGCATAGTCAAGTACAGCATAGGAAATATGGTCAACAATATTGTAATAAATATGCATGGTGTCAGATTGGTACTAGACATCTCAGGGAGATCACTTCGTAAATTATATAAATGTCTAAGCACTATAATGTACACCTGAAACTAGTATTATATTGTATGTTGACTGTAATGTTTTTAATTTAAAAAATAAACAAATTATAGTGTGTAATTTATGAATACATGAAATTTAGAATACACAAAAACGTTATGTCCATGTTATAGGTACAAGAAGGCATAAAAATATTTTAACCAATTGCAAACTTTGTTTTGATCTTGACTAAAACAGATCAACAGTAAAAAGATATTTTCGAGACAAATGAAGAAAACTGAACATGAACTGGGTATTAGATAATTCTGGGAAATTATTGTTAACTTACTAGAAGTGATAATGGTATCATGCTTATTCTTTTATGTCCTGTTAGAAATTTATACTGAAGCGTTTTCAGATAAAATAAAGTGATGCCTGGGATGTGCTTTTAAATATTCTAGCAAAAAAGAGAGAATGGAGTAGATGAAATATGAAAGGCAAAATGTTGATAACTGTTTGATCTAGGACCTGAATATATGATGGGAGTTGGTAACTACACTATTCTCTTTATTCATATATGTTTGAGATTTTTCCATAATAAAAGAAAAAGTTATATTCATGTAAACAAGCTCAGTTTCCTCATTTAAAATGTTGGACAGATTTTATTTGGAAGTTTTAAACAAATACAGTGTTTTCTCTAATACTTTATACATATTTTCTTATAATTCTATAACATTAAAAAAAACTAATTATTTAATAAGGCTCATAGAGACACTCTCAAATTCTCTTCAGGTTTATCAAATACTCTTCAAATAATGTCATTTTCTGAGTGCCGTGATGTAAGAAGGCCGGGAAGCCCTACCCCAGAGGAACTGATTTTCTGCAAAGGGCCAATAAACACAGGCTTTCAAAGTCCTCCATTCCCAAAAGTGCCCAGGGCTCTCTCTTCAGCATCTTTTTAAAGCAATTTCAGAAAAGGAAATGCTGGAGGTTGAAACAGGCCCTGCAGCTGCAGCATGAGTTTCAAACGCCCCACTATTTCAAAGAAGATCTGCACACATGCTCTTTGTGTTGTTTTTTGTTTCCCAAAGGAAAAGCTAAATCTACCCCAGTGTTTTCATAAACTGAAAATGAATGGCTTTAGGGCCGCCATCGATCGGGGAACGGAAGAAGACATTTGGCATAGCAGGCCTCTGCGGGACTTTTGTCCCCCCAAACCCTAGTCAATTAGCAACCTGCTGTAACACGTCCATCAAAGAGAACCTAAGCTCTTAGTCTTTGTCAGGCAGCCGCCCAGCGTGGTGAACGAGGTGCACGGTGTTGGTGGGCCTGAGCACGTGTCTGCAGCTCCTTTGCGACTATAAAGCCAACTGGAGCTACAGCCAAGCCAGCTGGGGCACACCTCCTCTTGGAAGCCCCCGGTTCATTTTGCAGCTATGCTGCACAGTGGCTGAGTATTCGCTAATCTCTAAATTTGGTTATTTAAATCGGCAATACATAAAAAAAAAAAAAAAAATTTCAAAAAGAACGACAAAAGATATCCTGTGGAAATAGCCTCTCTCCCAAGTTTATCTCTCCCTTAAAGGTAACTAGTGCCACCTGTTTCTTTTGCATCCTTCGAGAGATTTTATGCCTACATACCTATATATACACATATAATCAAGTACTCTATACACTTTCTTCTTACCATCTCATGGCTCTTACGTTTTTACCCTTAACTTTGTATTATGGAGATTATATCATATCAATACATAGAGATATGCCTTGCATTGTCTTTTGTTTATTCACTATTTTTTTAAGTCTGTATATTTTATGGATTAGATATATCATAATTTATCTAAGCAATTCCATATTGGTGTGTACTTGGGTTGTTTCCAGGGTTCTTTTATTCTAAACAAAGCTGCAATAAATTTTGCATATTCTCCAAGCTTTTATGTAAGACTATCCGAGTTTCCTTTAAAAGAAACACATATACACAATGTTGACATAAAAAAAAGAGAAGGCAACAGCAAAAATCTCCCTTCCAAAACACAAGCTCACTGTTAGAATCTGACATTGTTTTAACAGAAGTAGCTGCTTCCCTGATAGAATCAAAATAATACGGTAACTAACGAGTCTGGCTGCAGAGCTGTCTCCCTTCTCATAATCCCTACTCCCGTTCCAACAGATGGCTTTGTAGACAAACCAGAGAGGCTCCAGGGTGTCAGGATTTCTCCCAAGGATGTTTTCCCTTCATCTGACCTGAGCCAGTTCATAGAAAACCCAACTCCAATGTTTTTGCAGCATTTCCTCCCTCAACAAACCGCAGGGCTCTGCCTCCATTTTAGGCCAGCATTTCTCCCAGCAAACTGCTCCCACATACTTCATACCTGCCTGGCAAAGGAAGCAAATCGAGAACTGCAAAGATCTTTTTACTGTAGAAACCAAGCTGGCAGAGGATAAAAGAACATTAAAGAGCCTGCTACAGAGGGAAGTAAGAGCTTTGGGCCGTACATGGTGATCTTCCACCAATATAAGTCAAAAGAGGGACCAAAGGTCAACAGCAACGAAAAGAAGCCTCATCTAACAATCTGCTCCAATAGCAAGGAACATTTCATGGCCAAAAAAAAAAAAAATTTAATTCATTGGGTAGATTGGAGAGAAAGTGGGCTTAAATTAATAAAAAGTCAGGATGATGGACTACTTAAGGAATACAAAATGCAATCCTTGTGAACACTGAACAACATCACAGATCTGGCCTTAAGAAAATATGCTTTATATGAAATCTGGCATGTCTGAAGTCTTTAAAA
This sequence comes from Pteropus alecto, assembly GCF_000325575.1. Taxonomy (NCBI): domain Eukaryota; kingdom Metazoa; phylum Chordata; class Mammalia; order Chiroptera; family Pteropodidae; genus Pteropus; species Pteropus alecto. The sequence continues at coordinate 4,555,169 of NW_006438906.1, forward strand.
ACAGTTTATCCTATCAAGCAGATTAAACATTCCCACATGAAATCTTGTTTATTAATTTGGGCCACCAGATACTTTTGCTGTTCATTTTACATTAATTAACTCCTCTTTCAAATTTAAAAATGTATGTGATTTTATTTTAATGCTTTGATATGGCAGAAACCTTCAAATTCCCTAAAAACAGAGTTTTGCTAGTTTGGGGGATGTTTTCTATGTGGAAGTTATTTCAATCACGTGACTTACCATGAGTCAAGGCACAGAGGCTGACCCAACTGTTTTTCTAAAGGCCGTTCAGGACAAGGGCCTTCTTATTAGTGCTATCAGACAGGATGCACTTTCCCCAGACTGCTTGCAGTTTAATTCATAAGAGATTATACACTGCGCTTCCAGGAGTTCAGGTACACGGAATGAGGTCATGTCCTCAGCTCATGGCAGTACTGTCCTCCCACAGGGTTCACACCAGCTCACAGGGTGGGGACGGAAGGGGTTGAGCGGGAGGGCAGGGGAGGCAGCAGAGGGAAGGAGCATCAGGACCTCAGAGGCCCTGAGACCTACACTTCTCACAAGACTCCTGAAATGGCAGAGCAAGTCTGGACCTACCAGGCTCTGACTCACAATTATAGTACCCCAGAGCTGGCAGGAAACTTGTAGGTCACTGTCAGAGCCGAGCTGAAGGAGAAGGCAAGGTTTCGATGGTGAGACGCCCAGTTGGAAGAATGCACAAGGAACCGACATGAGAATGAACCGGCAGACACCAACTTTATTGTGGGGAGTGCAGTTCTAGTGCAGGGAGTGCGCTTCTGCTGCTGCTCGTCTTCTGATCCTCTTCTTGTGCTCTCCTTCTGCTCCCCAGGGGAACGCATGACTCCACATATATCAGAGTACAACAGTGGCTCTCAGACACACATGCGTGATAAAATAAGCTGAATTATGTTTACATATTTTAGGCACAGGCGCCCTACTATACTAAAGTAACATTCTAAATCCGGGGTCCTATTCCTACCCGCAAGTCTGGATCACAGCTAGACCTGGGACCAGCCGGGCCTGGGAGCCATAGTCACTAACCCACACCCAGCCCACCCCCTGAAGCCCAGTAAGGGCTGTAGAGCTGGACAGAGGTAGAACTTGGGCTAAAATTCAGGCATCTTGCCTGCCAAGTTGGCAGTTTGTCTCTTACACCAGAGTTTCTCAGACTTTAATGTGCTGTTGACATGAGTGTCCAAACCTGTAGAAAACTTTTTTAAGAATTTATTTGAGACAAAACTGATGACAATCGCCAGGAAGCAGTATCTCATATGCTCCAGAGAATGACAGTTTTGCAGCTTCTTTTATGCATTTGGAATTAAGGAGGGAAAGTAAGAAAGATTTCATGAAGGTGGAAGCAAGCAAGATGGGGATTGAATTACAGGATAGTTAAGATTATGTGCTCTCTTGAGGGTGGTTATACCTCCGAGGGATCTGAAAAAGAAGATTACTCTGGCTTTTCAAAGGTGTGATAACCTAGATGCACAAAAACAATGAACCGAGTTGCTTAAGGCAGAGATAAACTTTTTACTAAAGAGGTTATAAGCCTGGGGTGTGACTGACTACCCACCATGACCTGCCCATTTAGGAATTTGTGATCAGATCACCCTGTGAGGTTACTTTCCCACAGAACCCCTATTTTCTTGTCCACAGTACATACGGATCACCTGAGGAGCTTGTTAAATGCTAATTCTGATTCAGCAGGTCTGGAGTAGCATCTAAGAGTTTGCATTTCTAATAGATACATAGGCATACCTGTGATGACAACATATTCTCTGGATAGCACATTCTCTCGTCTCTGTTCTCAGCATTCCTTAGTTACAGAAAAATCCAGAAAATAGTCTCTCCTACACTGCCTAGGAACTGATCAAAGAGAGTCTTTTTCTTAACCTATGCATCAAATATACCTCAAACAATGAAGTGCCAGCTTCAGCCCTCTTCTCCACTGGAGAAGTCCCTGAATTGCTGCTGCCCAGTCACTTAATGGGAAGAGAGACGTAAACCACAAGACCAACAACCCTGTACTCTCTATTACGTGAATTTTGGGTAAAGTGGTAGTTCACACAGTGTGGTCCCCACAACAACAGTGTCAGCATCACTTGAGATCTTGTTAGAAATGCAAATTCAAAACTTCTAGGAGTGGGGTTCACAATGTGTGTTTTAACAAGACCTTGAGGCGATTCTGATGTAGGCGTAAGCTTGAGAATCACTGAGATAAGACTCACAGCCAAGAACAGCCTATTAGTACTCCCAGCATTGTATCAAAGAAAGATATTTGATAAAGAAAATGCCCACAACACTATCATTCCCCAGCCCTAGGACATGGTGTACTGGAAGCAAGGGATAATCCATAACCTAAATCGATGAATCGATTAATACATGGTTATGGGGCCCGCACATGGCATCTCTCTTCATGGACCTCAAAGAGAAGGTATCTAAAGAATCACAGAAACACCTAAATTTGCTCCCTCAAGCAGGATACCCTCAGGCATTCTTCACCTTCAGGAAGGATCATTATAAGTACCCTTGGAACCACTTATATAATCAGTTCTCTCTGCCTCACACCCTGAAGGGGATGATTAATTTACCTGGCTTTTACAACGTAATAAGAAGATAGCTTCTTGTCATATTCTTGTCATATTCCTCTCATGTGTGAACTCCTTGACTGCACGTTCTGAAAGAGACCATCTCAACCCCACCACCACTGAAAGAGACCATCTCAACCCCACCACCACCACCACTACCACTGCTACCACCACCCTGTCCCCACCCTGCCAAAAGGGCTGGGATGCCAGCAGGTTAGTCTGAGGCAACAGATCTGTGCCCAATGCAATATTATTACTGAAATAAATGTAATTCACAGCTTCTCCTGCATTGTGCACTTCCCTCTTTTTTTTTATGAGAAACAATAAGAAAGTCTTATTAAAATGTTTGCTGTAATTTTTAAGCTTTATAAAGCCAGCCCTAATAAGAGAACATTTGCTTCTTTGTCTTGCATATGAAGTCGTGATTCATGTGTATGCAATTCTGCCTTGTTTGTAACAATGTTGCCATGGCAACATTTTTCCTTTCAAGTACCAAGTAAATTGTGGAAGAGCACAAACAGCATGTGCCTATAGGTAAATACTTCATTACCATCTACAAAAATATTTCATTCATTGTACCCACTCTCTCCTCCTTCCATACACCCATCTCCATTAGGATCTAATTTTTGAATTCTTTCTTCCCAAGGACATGTGAAAGCCTTGTTCCATCAGAATGTTGTAGCCACCAGCCCCCAAAAGACACACGGACCACCAGAAATCAGTGAGTTATAGGAAACATGCTCTTTGTTCAGCCAGCTGGGTCTGCCAGGGGTACGCAGACCCCAAATTAAGCAGCCCCGAAATGTAGAGGTACAGGGTTTTTAAGCCCTAAATCCCATTCCTCATTGTGTCTTAAACACAAAGGTCTATTTTTCTCCTATTGGTTGTACAAGCGAGGGTACAGAAGCAGAAAGCTTATTGTTAGAATGTTATGTTCCCATGGGTGATAGCCTATGTTCCCATAGGTTATAGCCTATGTTCCCATGGGTGATAGCCAAGCAGTAATTTTCCAGCCAGCACAAGAAGAGGTCCAAACCAAAGCAGATTTGGGTTAGAATATTTTTAAATATTTTCCATTTTCCACAATTCTTTTGTAGAGTTATGATGTAGTAGTAGTAGCAGTTTTAAAAATCAAACCAAGAAGTTAATAATGAAAATCTTCTCCACCCCAAATAGCAGAAATTCCTGCCTTTCATCTCCATGCAAAAAGCACAACTCTCAGACATCACAGCTGTACTTTGAGTCGAGTTCATAACAGTTTATTCCTGATAAAGTTAATTCTTATATCTGGGCCCACAAAATGGAGACTACCCCAGTGGCCCCATCCATGTCCCAAATGTAAACCTAAGTCAGCCCTGCACTTACAGGAAATGCCTGTTAAGGAAACCTACCATATACCAATCACAATCCTCCGACTCAGTTTTACTTAGCTTATTTTACCCTAGAATAGGACCAGTTAGCCTCTAGGGCAGAAATCCTCATCCTCCTATCCCATCATGCCCTGTGCGTTGCCTCTTCTAACACTCTATAAAACTTGCTCTTGCCCAAAATCCCTCAAAAAGAGTGTTCCAATGCTTGTGAGGCATTGGTCCCTCCCAATCCAGGGACTGTTTTCCCTTGAATAAAGAACATAAACTCATTAATAAAATGTTTTAGTTTTGTCATTCAGCATACCTTTACCAAGTATTTATGTACTTGTCTGGTAGCCTCACTAGCTCTAAGCCTCTAGTGGACAAGATGTCTGTGTCACTCATCATCACCTCTCCTGTATCAATAGGCACAATGAAGTAATCCTGGATAACTTCTATTTGATTGTTATACATTATTTTTTTAGGCCTATGGATTCAGTTTAGTATTGTATTCAGGTTTTTTGCATCTGTAAGTGAAATTTGTTTTTATTTCCTTTTCTGAGTGTTTTGTTGATTGGTTTTGGTATTGGAATTCTGGTAGTTTAGTAAAACAAATTAAACAGTTTTCTATCAATCTTTGCTATGGAATAATTTAAACTGTATAGAAATTATCTGTTTGTTGACAGTTTGAAATCACTTGCCTCTAAAACCTTTATATTCCCATGCCTTTTTTAAGGTAAGTATTGGACAAGTTTTTTCAATTTTATTATATAAAATTTTTCCTAAGAAACTGTTCATTCAAATTTTCAGATAAATCTCAAAAACACTGTGCTGAATGAAAGAAGCTTTATATAAGAGAGTACACATTATATGATTCCATTTATATGAAGCCCTAGGACAGAATAAACAAATATATAAAAGAAAATAGGATAATGGTTTCCTCTGAGGGGTCAGATGAGAACAGAAAATGACTGGGAAGGTACATGAGGGAACTTCTTTGGGTAGTGGAAATGTACAATAATTATTGTGATAGGGCTTTGGGTTGTACAGGTATATGCATTTGTCAAAATTCAGTCAATGTGCAACTTATATACAAGATTTATATACGTAAATGTTGTATCAAAAGAAAAACTATTACAAAATATTGAACTCTAGTTAATGATATGTATGCTGAAATGTCTTGTCTCTTTAATTTTGGTAGCAAGAAAGAAAGAAAGAGTCCAAGAATAATTCTTAACTAGAGTTTTAAAAGAATATAAAGGTCACTTCCCAATGGAAAGGAGTTCTCATTAGATGCCAAGAGAACCCCTACGAGAAACTTCTGGCTATTTTGTGTGCATGCGTGTGTGTGTGTGTGTGTGTGTATGAGAAACTTCTGGCTATTTTGTGTGCGTGCGTGCGTGCGTGTGTGTGTGTGTGTGTGTGTGTGCGCGCGCGCACACGTAAGTAAATTAAAAGTAGCTCAGCAGCTGCCTGATAAATACAAGTGACAAAGGTGATGAATCATGTCATATGTCCAAGCCGCAACTAATTTTCTGGACTGTGTGTCCATCTGTTGCCCGAATGCAAAACCTTCCTGGCTCACTTATTCAGCACAACCACTCATCTGAAAAACCTCACCCTGGAACAGGACTCTTTCTGGAAACTGAAAGTAGCCATTCGATACCGGTTTTATAGAAAGGTTATAAATAAACTCAGCATATGGTATCATGAACTTAATAAACTTGATGTAGCTAAGAATTAATTTGGGTTAATTTCTAGACCAGTGCTGTCCAATAGAAATATCATGTAAGCCATATTTGCAATTTTAAATTTTCTAGTAACCACATTTTAAAAAAAAAAGGCAAAATTAACAATATATTTTATTTAATCCAGTAACTCAAAAATGTTATCATTTAAAAAGTATTAGCATAAAAAGGCATTTACTTAAAAAGATATTGAGATATTGTCTTACATTATTTTTTGTACTGAATGTTTGAAACCCAGTGTGTATTTTTTCATTCACAGCACATCTCAATGCAGACTGGTCACATTTCAAGCGCCCAATACCCACATGTGGCTAGCATCTACCATATTGCATCGCTCAAGTCTAGCCTCCAAAAACTCATATGTGAAGTATAATACTACAACTCTCTTCTCAGATTTTGGAATAAACTAAGGAGTTGAAAGTCCATGTCCTGCTGACTACAGTAAAATTCACATTGGTGGCAGTGTTCCAAATCCCTCGGATATCTAGAATGCATTAAATGCTGCTGAAAGTATTCTCTGACCCATGTGTAATAGACAATAAAAAGCTTTTTAAAAATCATGTTTCTGCATTGAGGCAAAATCTCTGACTGCGGCCAGGGAACAATTTAACAGGGGCTGTAAGCTAAATGCATTTAGGAGCCTGGCGATTCACATAAATGAGTGGGAACCAGCGTGCTGTATGTCAGACAACAGGGAGTGGGGGCAATTGTGCCAAATTGGAAAGTGCACACTCTGTCTAAACATGCTCAGATTGAAAACCTGCGTAAATACCATATGTGTCAAACAAAACCCATCTGTTAACCAAATTTGGCTACCATTTTGCAACACTTAATTCAATGGGACCAAAAAAAGAGCATCGTAAAGGAAAGGCTTATTTTATTCCCGGAGTGGAGGAGCCTGTCTCCCTGGTTACACTGCCAAAGACAATATTTTCTCCTCACAACGGTAGAGGTTTCTATGATGTAAACATGCCTCTACCTTAGAGTTTTCTGTTAGAAGTTCAGTCTTTGGGATCTTCAAGAAACAGGAAAACTATTAGACATAAATTCTCCACAAGTAAGATTCATTAGCATGGAATGACGCAATATATATACTCATATTCTTACTCGCACTATAGATAGTGTCACAAGGCCACTTTAAGAACATGAGCCTAAGTTGGTCGTTGCTATGAAGTCAAGAGCAGCTTGAGCACTGAAGGCCTGGTTACTGTTATTTTGTTCCTGATGACCAGCCAGGCAGCACTAACTGCATAGCTGTGCTATTCAAGACAATGTTTCTTTTGCCTACCCTCAGTCTTTCTCCAACTAGAAGTCCTCTTCTAAAGGTAAGGAATGTTTAACAAAAAAGATTTTTAAGTCAACTGTCTTCAAACAAACAAAAAAGTCTTGAGAATATGTGATAAGTATGCATTACAACAGTTATATGTGCATCTTAAAAGGATTACCAAGCTGGCAACCAAACACACTTCTCCTAAGAGCACAATATATGACAGAAGTATCCTCAATAAGAGAAAGTGATTCCTTTTTTAAAATACATAGTACCATTCTCTCACTGTTCATGACTCTAATTTAATGTGTCATCATAGCAAAAAGAGCACTCACCTAATTCTCTTAAATAGTTTGAGAGAAATAGTTTGGACATCATTAGGCTTATTCTTTTTAGAGAGTGTATTAGTCTGCTCAGGCTGCCATAACAAAATCCCACAGGCTGGGTGGCTTAATCAACTGAAATTTATTTTCTCACAATTCTGGAGACTAGAAGTCCAAGAGCAAGTGCTGACAGCATTTGGTTATTGTGAGGCCTGCAGACAGCTGCCTTCTTGCTGCCTCTTCCTATGATTGTCCCCCTGTGCATGTGCACCCCTGGTGTCTCTTCTTCTTATAAGGACAGCAATCACACTTGATTAGGGCACACCCTTATGGTCTCATTTTAACTTAATCACCTCTTTAAAGGCCCTATCTTCCAATACTTCCAATACTTTCTGTGGTACTGAGGGTTAGGGCTTCAATGTGGGAATTTTGGAGGGACACAATTCAGTTTATAACAGGAAATAACATTTCTTGATAACAAAAATTGCTAACATTCATTGAGCAATTCTTGTTATCAACCATAGCATTTTACATGTTTTAACTCATTTCATCCTCATAACAACCCCATGAGTTAGACACTTTTATAGTCCTCATTTTGCTAATGCAAAGATGGGGCAGAGAGAACATAAGTAACTTGCCAAAGTCTCACAGCTGGTAAGTGGCAGAGCAAGGATATGAATACAAATGACTTGGCTACAAAGCCCAAGCACTTAGCCATTTTATAATAGAAATGTTTTTTTTTTTTTTCAGTGGAGAATCTGCTACTCTGAGTTGGTTAACAATCAATATTCTGTCTGTTATGGACTGAATTCTGTGTTCCAAAATTCATATGTTGGAGGCCTATCCCCAGTGTGACTATATTTAGAGAAAGGGCCTTTAAAGAGGTAATTAAGGTTAAACAAAGTCATAAGAATGGGGCCCTAATCCAGTAGGACTGGTCCTTTCAAGAAAAAGAAGAGACACCAGGGATGTGTGTACAGAGAGGAAAGGCCATATCAGGACACAGGAGAAGGTAGACATTTGTGAGCCAAGGAGAAGGAGGGGTCCTATGGGAAACCAAACCTTCTGATACCTTGATCTTGGACTTCCAGCCTCCAGAACTGTGAAAAAATACACTTGTGTTTGTTTAAGCCACACAATCTGCAGTATTTTGTTATGGCGGCCTTAAGTGACTAATACACTAACCATTTGTCAGGAGTTTGTGTGGAGAGAATCTGTGATTGTCACTGATAACCTATAAGATTTTGATCATAAGATATTGTCAAGTCAGTAAAAAGTCTCAGGGAAGTGGGCTTCTCAGGACGCTGGATCTTGGAGGTTGAAATATTTTTAAAAACCTCCCAGGCTCTACTTTTCATCCTCAGGTGAGGATGTGGGCTTCTAGATTCTGCATCCGGATTAAGAACTCAGAGAACTTGATGTTTGTAAATGTAATGAAAATAGAAGCGCATAGATTGGGAGTGTAGGATAAAAGGAAGGTAAGAAATAAAAGATTGGGAGTGAGGATAAGAGGGCAGAGGCAAAACAAGGATCAAGCTTTTCAGGCTTGGTAAGACTCCCTTAACAGAAACCCAGTATCTGACCTCCAGGTGCTTCCCTCAACCACCCCAAACTAATGGGAATTCTGGAGAACAAGGGAAGCCATGCCGAGGTCAGCTGCATCTGATCTCACCAATGTGATGACCTTGATTCTAATGAGATCTATAATCCCGTGCCGACTGGCATTTACTCTAAATCTTCCAAGGCTTGTGGGTGGAAATGAATTGTGTGTGTTATAAACAGTCCTCACAATTGTCAGAAAGCATAGGCGAACATTTGAAAAACAAAACAAAATAAAAAATTGCATAACCTGCTATAATATATAAAAAAGTGATAAACATTGTCATGTATAAACTTATAAGATCTCGGCTTTAGGGAGCAGTTTTTATCAAGAGGATATGGCATATTTGTTTAAACAGTCTAGTAACCTGACTCCCAGTGGAAGAATAAATAAACCAGAGAAAGACTCAGTATAGACTGAACAGAAACATGTAAGAGAGCATTCATTCAATTTTGTGCCTATTTTGTGCCTCTGTGCAGGTACTGGCCAGCCTGAGTTGCGTAAGCCATAGGAAATTGTGGGGGGGGAAAAAAGACAGAAAAAGAAAGAAAGTGAGCTCTTAAAATATGGGAGCAAGGACAGCAAGTCCTGGGAGTAATAGAAGTAGCTTGACATTGAGGTACTTGGAAAGAAAGTCCTTGCAAACTGTTTAACAGAATAAATTAACAAAGAGAGTAGACAGCTGGGCTTGCAGAACACAGAGGACAATGTGAAATATTTAGGAAGAAAATCAATCCAGACAAAAATGGAAAAATGGGCTGGGACACATCTAACTCTCCAGGCTTGAAAACTTTATGACTTCATTGGCAAAAAAGGATTGGCATGCCTACTTTGTTGTTCACACTTAAGTTAGCTACCTACAGATCTCCGTAGTAAGTTCTATAGGTTTCTTTCAGTTGCTTTGTAAATCTCTATTGTGTTTTGAACAAAGCAATAAATTGCTTTCATTTAAGATCTTCTCATGACCCCAAAGAACACTGTATTGCTGATCATGCAGAAACATAAATCCAGCTTGCACACTTTCAGTCTGAGTATGCAGGTAGAGGGTAGCAATCGACTGGGTGGTATTAGGTGTACATGCAATGAAAGCATGAACTATAAGTGGGAGCACATGCGTTGTGTCATGTGGACAGAGATAATAATGTTTTGAATGGTGCTGACAAGTCATGAGATGGATGGAAGATAATAACTTTCTGGAGGCAAGAAATCACTTAGGGGAAAAAACTGCTTCTGCCTTAGCCTTGCTAATTAGTTTGCTAGAAAGATAGGCACATTATCCAGCCCAGAGAGGCAGCTGTGCGTGCCTCACTCTACCTTCTGAGGAGGCAGCAAATGGCCACCAGGCTGGTTGACATCAGGAACTGGTCAAGAAAACAAGCTCTGGGGCCTCTGGGACCAGCACTCCATTGGCTTCAATCCCCTTAGCTCATGTCTGGCATGCACAGCTCAGGCCTAAACTAAGTTATATCTCTGGAGGAGACCCCAAAGTCAAAATAGTGGGGGAAAACTGACCTGCAGAAAAACTGAGACAAACCAGAGGAATATTTGCCCAAACCTATAGAATGTACAACACAGAGTAAATCCTAATATAAACTGTGGACTGTGGGAGATTATGATATGTCACCGTAGGTTCATCAGTTGTAATAAATGTACCCTCTGGTGATGGATTCTGATAATGGGGGAGGCTATGCATGCGTGGGGGCAGGGGCATATGGGAAGTCTCTATACCTTCATCTTAATTTTGCTTTGAACCAAAAAGTGCTTTTAAAAAAATAGGCTTAAAAAAAAATAAGTAGTAGTTGTCCAAATGAAACGTGACTTTCTAGAATATATTTTGGAACAGAAAAAGAACATTTAAAGAAAAATTGGTGAAATTCAAATAAAGTCTGGAGTTTAGCTAATGGTAATGAACCAATGTTGGTTTCCTGGCTTGGACATATATACCATGGTAATGTGAGATGTGAACATTAGAGGAGGTAAAAGATATTTAGGAACTCTCTGTACTATCTTTGCAACTTTACTGTAAATCTAAAATTATTCCAAAATTAAAAGCTTATTTTAAAAATAATGTTTGGCACTTTTGATGGTTAAATCTCAACATTACCTGAAAAACGTTCCAAGGAAAATTCATTTATAGCTTCCCAATTCTTACTTTCAATATTTTAAAGGGTTCTGGAATATTTGTACTAGACACACAAAACCAACCATCTTATTATAAGAACTCAAATAATCTGGTAAATTTCTCACCTCTACTACTCCCATCAAAATTCTAGAATCCTGTGGTAGACTACAAAATGGCCACAATTCTTCACTCTTGCCTGTATCCACACCCCTTTTCAAGGTAAGGTAGTGTGGATCCTACCATCAAGAATCTCTCTCCACCCTGTGAATCTGGGTTGGGATCTTATCACTCCCAATGACTGTGATGTTAGTGATGTGCAATTTCTGAGCCCAGGCCTCAAGAAGACTTGATATTTTAACTTTCATTTTGTGAAGTCTACTACCACCATGTGAACAAGCCCAAGCTTGCCTACTGGAAAATTGGAGACGACATGGAACAGAGATGAGCCACCCATCTGGGACCCTCTCTCAAGCGGCCAGGACCCAGCCAATCCAGCTGTTGACCACAGATGTGTGAGTGAGCTCAGCCAAGACCAGAGACCCACCCAGCTGATCTTAATCCAAGCTACTACCCTGCATATCCATGAGCAATAATAAACAATTATTGTTTTAAGTCATTTTTATTTTGCATTTTTGCATATTTTGCATATTTTTATTTATTAAGCTTCATAATATAATCTCACACACATTAGGATAGTTACTATTTAAAAAATAAAATAAAATTACAAGGGTTGGCAAAGATGCAGAGAAAGTGGAACACTTGTGCACTATTGGTGGGAATGTAAAATGGTACAGCCACTGTGGAAACAGTACGGCAGTTCCTCAAAATATTAAAAATAGAATTACCATATGTATAGCAATTCCACTTCTGAATTTATACCCAAAAATATTGAAAGTAGGGTTTAGAACAGATATTTGTACACTCATGTTCACAGCAGCATTATTCACAATAACCAAAAAGTGGAAGCAACTCAAGTGCCCATCAACAGATTAATGCATAAACAAAATTTGGTATGTCTATTCAATGCGATATTATTCACGCTTAAAAAGGAAGGAAATTTTGATACATGAATAGAACTTGAGGACATTATATTAAATGAAATAAGCCAATCACAAAAAGATAAATGCTATATGAAGTACCTAAAGGAGTCAAATTCATAAGGACAGTAGAATAGTCGTTGCCAAGAGCTAGAGGGAGAAAGCAATGGAAAATTGTTTAATGTGTATAGAATTTCAGTTTTGCAAGATGACAGGAGTTATGGAGGTAGTTGTTCAACAATGCGAATGTACTTAACACTAACTAAACTGTACACTTAAATGGTTAAAATGATTTTATATTATATATATTTTACCATAATTTTTTAAGAAGCCTATGATATGAATCCCACACGCTCCATTCGGTCTTCTCATCTCTTCTCACCCAAACTTGACTTCACAACATGAAGATTTTGTCCTAATTTCTTAGAAGAAATCTTAAGTCTCTTGGTATCTGTCATACCAAGATTTAGTTTAAAATAGGAAAAAAAAAATAGAACACATAAAATCATCCTTTACCATTTTATAGACTAAATGGCAAAAAACTAGAGTTATTCTAGAAGCTTAAACCCTTATTTATTTCACCACTATCAGGAAACTATGCCCCCATAGAACCTTCTTTACTACAAGCTCCTGGATTACGCTTTTCCCCACCTTCTCTTTAGCCTGACTATCACTTTTAAAACTCACCGGTGACCCTATGGTGAAAAGCCAAAGGACAAATTGAATTTTAAAAGACCAATAAATGCAGCCTTTTCTGAAGCTCAAGTAAAATTATGCTTGTACAACCCAAGGACACTCCAGCTCCCTGTAGTTCATCACTTCATAGAGATACATTCTCAGAAACACAGTCCACAAAAAATAAGCAATTAAAGCCTTCATGAGGTTGTTACCTCAAAAACTAAAGGCCCCAGGAATGGAAGAGAGCAAATTCTTATGCATAATAAAACATCTTTAAAATCTGTTCTCCCTATTTCTGTCATGCCCTCCCCATCAATGTCGGTCTCAACTTCCAAACAAAAACTTCTTTCTTTTAAGCTTTTCTAATATAAATCTTACAGCCTCTCCTACTACTTCTGCTCTCTCTGCTTAGATTTATAAAATAAGCCCCAGAGGGGAAGGGAGGCAGAAGAAATTGTCCAGTGGCCAAGGCCTTGGTTTTCTTTTTTGGGCAGATGGAATGTCCCTAAATAACCTGGAAGGTCTGATTCTAAGAAAAGAGACACATGTAAGGAATGAATAGAAATACTTAAGATCCACTGGTCTTGTGAAATAACTTTTAGATGAGATTTATATTTAAACTGTACCAATTCTACTTGCCAGAAAATGCGGCTCTTAAAGTTAAAGCCCAAATGAGTTTGAGCAAAGGTGTTTTCAATGGAGCCAGGTCTAACATTTCTCATCCTGCACAGAGGAAAATGAATAGTGGAACCATCTTCATTCATGGAAGCGATGATTTCCAGCCCTCTCTCCATTGGATTCTGACCTTGTGATTGTAACAATGTACAGCCTCCCCTCTGGGCCCAAGAAGAGGGGGAAACCGTATTCCCTGACACACCCAAAGGAGCAAGAGTAAAGTTCTTCTAGCACCTTACCTCTTAGAGGAGAGGCCAGCTGTCTCCTAATGCTTGATAAGAAATATTGGCAAAAAATAATAATTTCATTTCCTGTGAAGTGGAGGTTGATCTCATGTTATATATTAAAATACTTCCTAGGAGGTGACATCTGCCATCTCTCCCACTCCCAGCTCTCCAAACCTCCCTCTCACACTTCCTGTACACTCTCATTATCCTGAATGGCTTATGCTCCCTAAACCAGAGAACACCAAATTGTATGACAACAACGTATTGAATTACCCCGGGATGCCTTGCAAATGTTACCTTTTCCTCAAGGCAACACCTGCTAAAAGTTGGGAAGCACTGCTCTTTAAGTAGTGTTTCTGGACTCAGCTGTCTTTTCTATCTGGAAAACCTTTTATGTGTGTTACTTATACCCATCTTTTCAGGTTCAGCTCTGGGTATCTGATTTCCTCCTCTAGGAAGTCTTCCCTGATCTGACCTAACCCACCATGTGGTATAGGTTGGGAAAAACCCCCTGCTCCTAGATTCTGTGTACACTATATAGTGTTATATGTAGCCACTACTAAGGAGTTCCCCGACCAAATCTTATTTTGAGGGCAAAGTCCTCATAACTGCTGTTATTCTACTCTTAAAAGAACTCAGTCTGAATTTTTCACTAAGCTTGAGATAACCATCTCATCTCTGTCTAGGGCAAGTATCTTTATCCTTCAAATCCCCACTCAGATTTCACCTTGGTCACAACCTCCCCCGCTCAACCTCAGCTTTTGCGAGAGTGCTTTGTGCATGCTCCATCATAGCTCTGCCTGCACCATGTTCTAGTCTAATGTACCCATTTTCTCTCCTCACTAGACTGCAAACCCATTGGCACCAGAACTATGTCTGATTTCTATTTGTATGTCCAACACTAGCAGTGCCTGGAACAGAGGCACTCTCTGTTTCCCCAGTAAATGCTCTGTCTCCTGAGATCAACCGCAATTCTAGCTAAATCACCAGAGAGTAAAAACATGTCAACATTTTTTACTGCTTTTACAAATCCTAAAAGTTTTTTTTTTTCTCTCTCTGTGCTCTAAACAAGTAGTTCTCAACTTTAGGATACATCAGTGTCACCTGCAGAGCTTGTCAAAACAAATTTCTGGGCCCTTGCCCAGAGATTCTGGTACATTGGTTTAGGGTGGGGCCCAAAACTTTGCCTAACAAGCTTCCAGGTGATACTAATTCTCCAAGTCCACAAGTCAGATTTCAAGTAGCCATGTGCAAAGCAAGCCATCATATAACCCAGATTTCTGCCAAGTCTTATTGAACACACACACCTGATCCCGTACTGAATGAATAATTTTAAAGACAAATATCTCATACAGTTCTTATATGTTCTGGGTCAAAAGGAAAAAGCTCTAATTGTTTTACACCTAGCATTTTTATCAGTTTTTGTTGCTGTTGTTTTTATAAGATGATCCAAAGGGAAGTAACAGTAAAAACCTACATTGAGAGACAGCCAGGTAGGAAGCTGAAGAGCACAGCCCTGGAGCCAAACTCCCTGATACCAAATCCTGGCTCAATGTGACCTCTGTGCTTCGGCCTCTTCTTCTGTAAACTAGGAAAAATGATAGCCCTCCCTTATGTGGTTGCTGGAAAGCTTCAATGAGTTATATGTACAAAGTGCTTAGCCCAGTGTCTGGCTAAGTTAGTACTTAAAAAGCATTCGTTTTCATCACTATTAGTACTCTTAAACACTACTGTGTGAATTACTATTTTCACACACAGCCTATTTAACTTAATCTTCACTACAGCTCTATAAACAGCTTGCCTAAGTTCATACAATTGGAAAGAGCTAAAACTGGGATAGAACTCAATGCTTGATTCTAAAATTCATATTTCTCTTTCTAGTCATTCGTATATTTGATAGCTTATTAAAAGGCAATTTCCCCAGTCCCATTTGATGGCCAGATTCTTATCTAAGTCCACAGAGGATCCAGAAATCTGTCCTTTTAACCAGCTTCTCAGGGAATTCCAAATTTGACACTGGTAGTGTAGGGATCATCTTTTCCACATATCGCCTTGCAGAACGAACGTTAGAATTAGTGAGGACAAATGCAGAACTGGGCTTTAGAAACTACTAAACAAATGTCTTCTGTTATTTTGGAAATAAATTGTTATTCTTCAAATGTTAGAGCTATATCAAAATAAGAAGAAACTGTGTTAGAACATAATTGGGAATGTAAAGCTATTGATCTAATTTGACCAGATAAATGAAAGTCAAAAATTCTCTGGAATTCAAGTGATTTAACAAAGACCGAGAAGTTGGTTTTTGAAGTAAGAAACATTTAAAGTTTGATTCCCAGACCTGATTCTTATTACCGTGTCATCTTGAGCAATTTATTTCACCTTTCTGAACTTCGATTTGCTCATTTGTAAATAAAAATACTTACCTCCTAGGAATATTGTAAATACTAAAAGAAATAATGCGTGTGAAGTACTTAGCACTGTGTCCGGAACAGAGCATACTCAGTAAGTGGCAGCATTGTCATTCCTACTAATGTTGACAGTAGTAGAAGTAACACAGGAAATGGTGGGGAGGGGTATCTGACAACACCACAGCTTTATCCACTGGCATAACACGCTAAAGAAAAGTTGTGGAACGGTATTTTAAAATGTAATCATATTTAGTAATTCTGAGTGTTCACCATTATCGCTAATATATGTGTATAAATCGCACCATCATCGTATTTTTATAATACCTAGGAAAATGTGATGAGTATGCATGCTAAAGATTCCGTTCCCAAAAGAGCTCTTTGTGGCCCCAGAGCCCGAGGCAGAAATGGACATTGGTGCTTTGCTCAGCAATTGCAGGGAAATGAGAAACCTTCTTTGAAAGTCTTTCCACTTGCTGTGAATTTGTCCTCATTAACCAGCCAGCCCCTTCCCAAGACCACCATCATAAACCCATATTTCTCAAATGCCTCACAGATCTTAAGAAAGAGCCTGCAGCCCACCCAACCCCAGTGCCTCCTGTCTTCGGATACAGGGAAAGAACAGGGATAAAAGGATCCTTAAGCAAGAGAACTTGGTGCATCTGTTTGGTTAACACATCCCATAAGCACAATCTAAACCCAAGATTGGGGTGGGGTGTATGGGGGGGGGGCGGGGTGCGCGTGCGTGTGTGCAAGCGCGCTTGTGTGTGTTTCTTTGGAAAATAGAAATGTGGAAATTAAAATTAGTTCTAAATGCTCTAAAAGCAAGTGTTGAACTTGCCTAAACACCATACGCGGCTAGCATGTCATTAGAGTGATTTGGCATGAAATAATTCTTAGAAAACACTCCACTGCAGAAAGAACAGAAACACTACTTTTCCAAAAAAAACAAAGAACTGCTTTGTGAGAACAGCCCATCTGTCAAGTGAGTGAGTTGGGCCGCTCACTGGGTACAAAGGCGACAGTTAGCCCTAATATTCCAGAATTTTAAGATTTTATTTATTCACCCAGATAGATCGATGCACACACATAAACAAACATGTATATACAATATAAATTTTAATTGGTTCCAAGCATATGATGAATGGTGTAATACTATTTAACTCACCAGAATTCTCCATCCGTGACATTAAGCTTATTCATAAACACTGAGAAATTTCCTATCAAATGGAAAAAGGGATTTTTTTTTTCAAAATTAAAACCATCTTAACAAAAACTATCACAGCATTTTGTTAGGTTAAATATCAGATTAAAATCCTGCAAGTGCTATCGTCATGAAACTTGAAAAATGTTATGATTTTTAATTAAAATTAATATGCCATACAATTTATTTATATTTTATATGTAGATTTTCTTTAACGGAAATGTCCCTTTTCTAAAACCAAACACGAAAAATCTAAAATTGGGCGTGTCGATGGAACAAAAAGAGGAGGGCTCTGAATCCACTTTCCAAAAAGGCGCGCAAAGATCATTTATCTGTTAAGTCTCAGGTTGCCATAGATTCCTAAACAAGCTTTCTCCTCTTTTTCCAGGTTCCACAAACCCAACACCCTCCTCCATCTTCATTCCTTATATGAAAGCATTTTTCTTTTTTAACCTATGAAAAGAGCTGCGACTAAGTGTCGGGAACCTGACTCTTTCACAGCTCCTTCCTGCTTGGGGATCCGGCCTCACGTTCGAAGCGCACCCCACAGTCAGGACGCGCACCCCGCGGGAAAAGGATGCTTCTCCCTTCTTCTCCACCCTCCTCTATCGTCCATAACAAGAAGGAAAAAAAATGGCACGAGGGTCCCCATCACGAATGCCATCCCTAGGCATTTCTCTTTCTAGGCCACAGTAGGTAAATATCACGATGGAAAGTGCCAGTCTCCCCTCCCCCAGGTCTGCCCAGAGCAACCGGCACCCGTGCTGGGCAGAGCAGGCACATGCCCTTGAAGGCTCAAAAAGGGCAGGAAAATAGAAGCGCTCTAACTGAACGACCCGAGACGTTGTTTTTGCTCTCTAGAACCCAAAACTGCACAGCACAATCCCAGTGATTTCCAGGGGTTGTGAGTTTCCAAGCTCACAGAATGTTGCCCTTCTGATGGTTTATAGAGTCCCGTGGAAGCAGCGAGAATTAAGCTGAGCGTGTTTCCCGGTTGACAACGCATCCTTTCTAGGTAAAGATTTACAAATCATACCAGCCAAGAGACATTTTCAATTTGCCCCGTGAAGTTTCTGTGCTCTGTGGTCAACTGTAATGTCAAAGCAACTGCCCTACTTTCACCTAGCTCCTTCCTGATGGGGTGAGTGTGAGAAGAAGAGCTAGACAATAATTTTAGTAACTATTTCGATTTTGTAATGAACCCAATAGAAATACAAAATAAAATAAACATTTGAGGAGAGGGGCGTTAATTCTCAAGGCAATTATTATAGTATTCTTTTTTCAATGATCTGCACCAAGGTCCTGACCTCTACAGGTGCCTTAACATTTGCTGACAGAGATTTTTTTCTGGAAAAAGGAAGGAAGGAACCCACAAAACAAATAGAAGTTAGCTATAGTTTCTCTTAAAAGATGAATAGCACAGAAATCTTTGTTTTATATTTTTGCACATTTTCTCACAAAACTTCCCATACCACCACCACCACCCACCCTGCCACCCCCCACTTCTTGGCAAACAAAACATTCGAGCAAGGATATAAGAAGAAACAGTCATTTCTTAATGTGGGACCGGTTCTATTTATGACCATGTTCAGTAAATCCTTGCTCTCGGGGATCCTTAAGTCTGAAATGTTTAATGGGAGCTAACCTGGTTTTGGGGCAGGCCTGAATTGGATGCAAATAAAATTTGAACTTCCTGTGTACACAAGCTTAAAAAGAGAATGTTAAGAAAACATGTACTGTTCTGTTCCACATGGATTTGGGAGCTTCCGTCCATTTCTAATTATCCACACCTTGTGTTTTCTGGAATATGTTTGACACATTGGTGGGAGACTTTTGCAAGATTATTTCATTAAATGTTAACACTGGAAGAGACCGGAGAAAGTCATCCATTGAGTCAACCTTCTCCTCTTTGCAGTCAGGGAATGGAAACCTTGAGAGGTTGTAACTTGGAACTAAATTCAAAAAATATAAACAACCCTTGAAGACAAGGAAAGCCTAGAAACCAACATTCAGGTCTAATCTGCACGTAGTGGGACTACCATGTAAAAATCTTGTCGGCAGCTCTCCTTCCACCAGAGATGAAGTTGCCCAAGAGCCCTAAGTCCTCACAAAATACCGCATCTGGAAGTCCTTCCCTCCTCCTTTCTTTTTCCCTTCGTCCTGAATACTAGCTAGCCCTTCAGTTTTCTAATGAGGCCCATCTGGGTAGGAGTGGAAGACTAAAGCAATAGGATGCTGCTGCTCAGGTAGCAGTCCCATACGCACCAAATGCACAAGGTCTACTTCAGCGAAACCGTCTTAACTTGCAAGAGGTAGCAAGCTTTGAGCGTTAATAACATGTGGCCCTGTAATGAGAGGGGAACTGAGAAGGGGAAATGGAGCTCAATCAAAGCAAAAGCCAGCTACCCCTTCTCTCTGTAGCATAAACCAGCTATTTGGAGGCAGAAGGGGAAGTGAAGAAGAAAACACAAAAGGAGAGGCCTCTCCCATGGAGTTTTATTTTTAAAAAAAGAAAAAACAGAAAAGGTTAAAGGGCTTCTTTTGAAATGGAAGCTTAGAATTGAAACCACTACCCCCAAAAGACATGACATTATCTGCAGATATCACCTAATCCTCCACTATATAATCGACATACATCTAAAAGAGGGGCGTTTTCTCATTAAAGAACTGAGCCTTAAAATTTTTTTAATCTTATGATTTTGGTTTACCTAATGAGAAGAATTAGAACTTATCAAAAAAAAAAAATTGGTTTCAACAGACGTTTTGTTCTTCTCTGCTGATTTTTGTTCAGAAATTTGGATTCCTGGTACATAAGAATTCTTTTTCTTTTGAGGCGCCAAACAATGTTTACCTGATTCGGAGCTGTGAGGGAAGTTTCTTCTCAAATGAGGCCAAGGTTTCTCAGCCGACAACACTCCAGTTCCCAGAACCAGCTGCTTAAATCTCAATGTTTTCCCAAAAAAGCCTGTTGTGTGCGTGTTAAGGCACAGCTTAAAGGCATCTATTCTTAACAGTTTGCACTACCTCAAATTCATGATTACACTTCATTTAGAAGTGTCATTCACTCATTCACTTTTTTAAATCATTGAGTGTTCTAATGAGCAAAGTGGAAATTGGTAAAATTTCCCTGTACCTCACATGAGTTCTCTGTTAACTTATGCTTTAAAAAAAAATTAAGAATGATAAACTTTCATCTGAGCACCCCCCAAATGTTATATCCTGGAGCAGTTACAAAACAGAGGGATTGATCAACCATGTGAATCTGATGCAAAGATTACAAAAAGTTCAAAATCAGTAATGTCCTATTTGAGAGGAAAACCTATCTCTTTTGAGCATCGTAGTCATGAAGTGGTACATTTCTGACTTAGTTAATAAGAGTCCAATTATATTTGAAATGTGGATTAATTCTCCTAAAAGCATGAATCAATTTGTCAAGGACACCTCAATAATAATGCAGTCTCTTTATTGCTTCCATAGTAAGATTGTGCCACCATAATCAGCTTATTGATACAAATACCTCTTCCCCTCAGTTAATTCAAATAGAACATTTCATAGGTACTTTCAGCAGATGGGATGGTAAATAATTTTTCAACTAAAAGTTGAAGTGGGTTGATTAGAAGCCATATTTTCTATTTTGCACAATAAAAAGATGAACTACATGGTTCGCCAAGCCAATTTGCAGAGCAACCTCTCCTCTCTAATTGCTGCCAGGCTAATGTAGTAGAAGCCGAGTCCTAGGAAGTAAAGAAATCCATTTACCCAGCCATGACATTTAAGTAGCAAACGCAAGTACTGGATTTTTCCATTACCCTTCATTTCAGCCCAGCTCTGCTCCACCTGTGACCCTTATGTGATGACAGCAATGCGCTTTCATACAATTTGGTAACTATAATAAAGATCCACTTCAAAATGTTTGAGAGCAGACTAAAAACATTTTTTAGAAGAGCATAATTAAGTCCATAACCAATCTCGCTAATTCCTGGTAATGTATTGGAAAACCAAATTACTTGATAAATGCTCTAATAAATGCACATCGTACCAGAGGGGAGAAATTGCATATTTCTTTTATCACAAATAACAGTATTTGTCACCAATAGTCCCAGCCTTGAATAGTGCCTTTACTTCGTATTAAGACTTTCTTCCAACAGCAAGAAGTAGGGACATTCTCCAAAAACAGCCTGGGCTCTTTATATCTTACCAAAAAGAAATGGGAAAGCATCTTCAAATACAATCCAGATTAAAACACATATCCAAGGATAAAAAACCTTTGTGCCTTTACTTTTCACAACTCTCCTAAGACATTTTAGTCTCAGCCAGAGTTTTTCCAGGTAAGTTATCATCAAACTCACACAGAGATGCTCTCAGGGATGTATCTTTCTGAGGTATGGTCACTACACTTCCTGGTGCAGAGACCAGTACCTGGAATGTAGTCGATGGCCCATAAATGTTTGCTGAATGATGAATATTTACAGGGCCCCTGAGCTTTGAAGGTAGTGATAAGACCAAAGTGATATCTTTAAATGAAGCAAAGTAAGTCAGTTTTATTTTTTCTGTTTTTTTTTTCCCAAGGGGATTACTCTTGATCCCCAAAAAAGAAATAATAAAAAAGAATTTAAGATTTTTACCTCCGATCAAAATTTGTTCAGTAATTCATCAACACCACACTTGAAGCCAAAGCACTTGCTTTGGGGTTGAATTCAGAAGCTGATTCCACAAAATTCAACCTCAAATACAGCATTTTCAGCTTCAAACAACTCTGCACAGACAGTCCCACGAAAATAGAGGACAGTCCTTGGAGAATATGTTATCTGAAAGCTAAATGCTTTACCCTTTTCTTTATTTTTATTGTTTACTTAAATTGCTTTGGTAAAAGATTTATCCGCCAGAGTTCTTCCTGCTGTAAATTTAATAGCCTAGATATTAAAACCATCAAATTCGAGGTTAGAGAAGAAAATGCCAACTTTGCTTCTTAATGATAGCAGCCCACCCAAAGACGCTTGAATACTGTCGATGATATGTTTGATCCTTTAACTAGTATATTTTAAAAGCAATTAGGTATGCCAATCTCAGGCAGAAAACAATTTTAAAATAACACAAGCATTAAGTCCCTGCTTCTTGACAAAGTAGTGATTTGCGCTGACATGATTTAGATACAGTGCGCTCTTTCTGCAAAGTAATATTCACAAGGCAGAGGAGCACATGCTTAGGAAAATTCACGCTACTGTAGTTTTGGCTGAAAATCAAAAACTGCATATAATTGATTCTAACAGTTTTGAGTAACTACCAAAAACTTCACCACTGTAGGAAGCGTTGATATTAGTTGCTAAGAGCTAAAACTTAATATTTATTGATCTATGACTAAGATACAGAAGAGTGGAGGATGGTAGGCAGCAGGATGGAAAAAGGTGTGTAGGTAAAGAACTCGCACTGAGGAATTTTCCTCTGAGAGGGTACACTTAGGTTGAGATTGCACCAAAGGTCACAGATAGGGTCAAAGATCATTGAGTTCTCAGCAACTGTAACTGGGAAGGCTTAGTAGAAGCTAAGTCCAGGATGCTGAACTGGGGGGACAATGACAAGATGGCCCACAACTGGAGAGCTGAGCCTATGCAGTGGGGTGGGTTGTAAGGCCCACTGAGGGATACTTCCCATCCCAAGGCTGAGGCACAGCCCATGGCTAATTGAAGACCTGTACTTGAGGGAGACCATTTAGCAGAGGATAATACAAGGTAAGGAATGCAGTGGCGAACAGGAAGATGCAACTCTGGGTGAGGCGTTCTACAGCCAGGTCCTTTGATCAAGCCAAGACTATGCAGATATATAATGGTACCTCAAGAATTTACACTTGGGGTGGCTCTGTAGTGTAATGGTTAGCACATCTGCTTTACACGCCCAAAGCCCTGGGTTCGTGCCCCAGATGGAGCCACAGACCATACCCCAGGTGCATCAGGCCCCTGGTGCACTCCACTAGCGTGTGGGAGGAAACATCTCTGCCTTCAAAGATCCAGTTCTTAAGGGGAAATGGCAACATCCATAGGTCGGGGTGGGAGGTGGGGGCGGAGAGGTGGAGATTAAAGAGGCGGGGGAAAAAGAAAAAGAATTTACACTTGTCTGGAACCAGTGTGTCTGGGCAATCATCAAAAGTTTAAGGTTCCACTTGTTTTCTCAAAACTGTCCTAGTAAGACAAATATAACCCTTTTCTCAGATGGGATAATTTGACATGAATAAAGCCTGGTTCCTTCACTATAGACAGTGCTTCAGGCTCTGAGATCCACTTTAAAAATGCCCAGATTTTTTTTCTAGAAAGCAGTCATAGCTGCATGACTTATCTTCAACAAAAGCAGGGCAGTAGGGTAAAAGTGTTGGGAATACAGGCCTCAGAGCTACACAAACTGGGTTCCAAGTGATGCTTCTGCCATGTACTAACTGTGAGACTTTGGGCAAGGTAATTAATCTCTCTGAGCAACATCTGTAAAATGAGGGCAACAAGTAATCTGAGGATTGAATGAGATAAGCCATGTTAAGTATTTAGCACAGCACTTGATACTGTGGGCTATCTGGGAATGATTGCTGTCATTGTTATTATCAGACAGCAAAATGCTACACTGGACAGAGCCGGAATCTTACGTTTGGGCCTTGAAAGGCATAATGCTCCCAGGATGAGCCACAGTTATTGTTCCACCTCAAAATCGTTTCTGGAATATAGCAAGATATAAATAAATAATTGACTAAAATGTTGAGTCTTCTGATTCTGAACATTTTTCATTTCTCTTTGGCTTCTGCCCATGTCCCAACTACTTCTAGATTGCCTTTCCTTGGAAGCAGTTTGGTGTGTACTCTAGAGAAGTAGTTATTTTAATACAAGTCCAAACCAAATGTAATTAGCAAAATAAGGGGGGAAAAATTATATTGTGCATTCCAATGCCAAGTATTTTCAAATTATTCAAAGCATTTAGTTGATGCTTCTTATGCAAATAATTAAGAAATTGCATGCTAAAGCAGTATGAACATTCAAGAATTAAAATGTGTATATCGTCCATTCAAATGGGACAATATCTACCCCTTGAAGAAAAAGTATTCATAACTACTTTAACTTGGATCATTCCTAATAAGATTAAATTCACAAATGCTGGTTCCATCAAAATATGTTTTTTTCCCTCTAAGATGATATACTATTGAGGCCTTAAAAGAGAGGTAGATTTTGTATAGGGAACTAAAGACAGAGAAGGAAAGATCAGAGCCATAGAGAAAAGAAACAGTACAAGATGGAGTGGGGAGGAAAGCTAGATAGTGGTCAGGCCTAATGGTGGCTATAAGTCCCAGGTACCCCAACCAGGAAAGGCAGCAAGCCATGCATCATGTATCCTTTTACAAGTAGCTGTACCTGGTTCTTGAACAATGCTGAATAATATCCAGGGGCTGCACATCAAAATAAAATAAGTTCCAGACCTCCAGATCCCAGAAAGGGGTTATTTCCTGAATGGCTCCTGAGATTCCAGGTTTAAGGACAGTTCTGTGATCATTATCCAAGTTGAATACGTATTGTTACTCTGGGCCCTAAATATTTCATTCTCTTAGACTTTGACCTTTGTTCTTGGCTTTGTCTGTGTTCAACTGCCAAAGTGTTCAGGTAAAATGAAAGAGAGCTTGACACAGCTACTGAAGAAGTAGAGTAGTAGTAGTAGGTGAGACAGGAGAGAGGAAAAGGTAATTTGGAGGCCCTCTAAATTTTACCATTCAGGGACAAAGCTTCCATTATGCTTTTTCCACGGCACATTATTTTAATAATTTTAGAAAAATGTGTTTCAACAACAGCGCTGTGGAAAACACATCGTACTCTTTCTCAGTGACGTTACGTACAGGTAGAGAGGACATCTATTTTCGAATGTTCAGTCACATAAATTGGCTGAGCCCCAGACTTTAATTTTGAAGGAAAATTAGATTGAATCTAAATAATTGAAGACAGGTGGAGAAAACATTTTAATAAAACTGTATAATTTGACTCACAGTTCCTTGAGCCATTAGTGCTCCCATTAGATGCATGATTACCAAGTGGTTGGTGAGTATCAGTTAATAACCTGAACATTTGTGGAGCTTTTATACCTAGCTGAAAGCTGATTATGTTTATTAGAACTACTTTCATCCATCTTCCCCTGCCCATTCATCCTCTATGTCATTTTCTACCTTTACTTAATATTATTTTTACATGACGATGTACACCAAAATGTAACAATGCCATACATTTGTATGCTGCACTTCCACAGAGAACTTTCACAATTATTATTGAGACGATATTACGAACCTTCAAGTTTAAAATAAATCTTTCATTGTAAATCCCTAAAAGATCGTGGCTGAATTTATGTAACTTCTCTTGATACAGCAATAATACTTTTTGATAACGATGCTGTTTTTAAAAATGTACCATAAGCAAACCCTTGTCAACTCCATGCACGATATAAGTTTAAAAGACAATGACTCTTACAATCACAGGGAAAGATGTTAATATTAATGAGAAAGAAAAACGAACTAGGCCATGGCAGCTGAGACCGTTTAATATTTGCAATTCTATACTTTACGTTTGTTAACAAATTTAATTATTTTGGTGAATAAGTGAGCTGTGGGCGAGTCTCTTATTAGTTCTCTGGAATCAATTTGCCTTGAAATTATTAAAAATATTTAATTGATCTAATGGACTATGAGGACAGGTTTGAAACACTTTGCAACAAAACAGAAGTTTCACCAAAAGGATTTGATGCGCCCTAGCTTTGTCGCCTGAAAAGAACAAACGCACTTTAACCCTAACCGCCTGGTTGAAAAAAGCTCCCTGAAGGAGATGGGACCACTGCTGCTGCTGGTATTGCTGCTGCCACTGCCTTACATGTTATCTCTGCAAATACTTAACAGTTAAGCCAAAGACACCAAATCCCCCAAGTGTGTAGAGGTCTGAAATAATTTTCATTTCTTTATTGTACCAACTAATGGATAGAGAATATTTCTCAGATGAAATATAATTATCTTCATTTATATTTTATATTCTATTTAAATTTTAAATGGCAATATATTTATATATTTTGAGAGTCAAACAATATATAAATGTATACAGTGAGAAGTGTCACACTCACCCCAGTTCCCGTCAGCGCTCCAACAGGTAGTCACTTTTATTAATTTCTTTTCATCCTTTTAGAATTTCTTTATGAATCTAGAAGCAAACATGAATATGTATTTTTATCTCCTTCCCATTTTTTCCATAAAAGTTTGCATTTATATAGTCTGCTCTGCACTTATTTTAACTTAACAATGCAGTTTATCCTGGAGATCTTTCCATATCAATTATTCTCTTTTTGGTGTTTTTTCAACAGCTGTATGGCATTCCATTGTATGAATATGCCGTAGTTGGAATTTTTAAATCATTCCCCTATGGATTTATATATGGGTTGTTTCTAATCTTTTGCTATTGCAAATAATGCTGCGATGAGTAACCTTGTTCATTTGTTGCAATATTTATTCTAAGGCCATGCTTGTGAAAGTTTTAATCATTACAGCCATTTTATACACCATTTCTCTATAACAATTCAGTATGGCTCAATAGATGTAGCCATGGGTACCTATAAGAGCCAGAAGAAAGAGGTACCCTTATGTTGTGATGTACATCTTACGTATCAGATGCGAGATGCAAACCACCATCTCATTAAGAGCTAGAGTTGTCATATTCTTTAAATGTTTAAAATATCCAGCAATTCCTCTTCTAGATATCTATCTTAGATAAATGCTCCCAGAAATGTTCAAAGTGGAATGAAGATTTTTATTGTAGTACCATTTATAATAATAAAAAATTGGAAACAATGTAAGTGATCATAGATAAAAAAGAATAGTTAAACTCTAAAAATCAATATAATGGAATATTATGCAGTCATATTTTAAGGTGGATCCAGATACACAACATGGAAAGTTCTCCAAATATATACTAAGTGAAAAAGTCACAGAATAATGTAAACAGCATGGTCCCGTTTTTCCATACATGCATATGTGATTCCTATATGAACATTTAAATGTAAGTATGTGGAAAATTAAATATCTCAAAGGATACATGCCAACCTGATAAGTGATTTTTTTCCTAAGAAGGGAAGTGAAATGACAACACATGAGGAAAGATTAAAAGGGGATATTTTCCTTATGTAATCTGTATTCATTGAATTTTTATGAGAATATATAATGTATTACTTATACAAATAAGAATGCTGATGTAATTTTTTAGGAAGTGAAAAATAATAATTTGACATCTAGTTTTCGGTTCTGCATGTAAGAAACTTGGAAGTCACCACTCCATCCTAAAAAGCGAAACAGAATGGAAAAAAAAAAAAACTGTTCTAGGATCTCTAGGATCTCACAGCAACTATTGTCCTCAAGACTAGAAACACAGACAGGTATTGTCTCCAAATGAATACAGGAGTCAAAGCTTACCAGAATCAACTCACAAGTGGAAAATACCAACGGAAATAGTGCCAGGGTAAGTAAATCTGAACTCTATTTGAATTGCTAGAAGCTCAGTGTGGACAAATCTGAGAGTAATACAACAGAAAGACCTAGTAATAGGAAGAATCCCTACAATTTTATAGATTTACCTCTGGCGCTCAACCAGATTCTCACGGAACCAATCAGGAAAAAAAATCCTCTGATACTGCCAGCAATGGGAAGGGAAAAGAAAACATACTGAAATATGCTAGAGCACTCTACTCAACTACTCTTTGAGAAGGAGCAAAGGCAATACAATGAAGCAAAAATAGTCTTCAATAAATAATGCTAGTACCATTAGACATTCATTTGCAAAAAAATAAATCTACACACAGACTTTAGACCCTTCACAAAAATTAACTCAAAATGGATCATATACCTAAATATAAAATGCAAAACTATAAAACTCCTAGAAGATTACATAGGAGAAAACCTAGATGACCTCGGGTATGATGATGCCTTTTTAGATATGACATCATAAGCATGATCCATGAAAGAAATAATTGATAAGCTAGATTTTATTAAAATTTAGAATTTCTGCAAAATACGATGTCAAGAGAATGAGAAGACAAGCCATAGATTGGGAGAATATATTTGCAAAAGGCACATTTGATAAAGAACTATTATCTAAAATATACGAAGAAAACTTAAATCTCAATAAAAAATAAACAACCTAATTTTTAAAAATGGGCCAAAGATCTTAACAGACACCTCAAAAGATGATATACGGATGAAAAATAAGCATCTGAAAAGATGCTCCACATTATATGTTATTAGGGAAATGCAAATTAAAACAACAATGAGATACTACTACATAAATTTAGAGTGCCTACCAAAATGGCCAAAATCCAGAACACTGACAACATCAAATGCTGATGAGTTTGTGGAGCAATAGGAACTCTCTTTCATTACTAGTGGGGATGCAAAATAGTACAGCCATTTTGGAAGACAGTTTGGAGGTTTCCTACAGAACTAAACATACTTTTACCATATGATCCAGCAATTACTCTCCTTAATATTTATCCAAAGGGGTTGAAAACTTATGTCCACACAAAAACCTGCACACAGATGTTAATGGCAGTTTTATTTATAATTGCCAAAACTTGGAAGCAATCAAGATGTCTTGCAATAGGTCAGTAGATAAACTGTGATACATCTAGACAAATAATATTCAGCGGTAAAACAAATAATCTATCAAGCCATGAAAAGAAATGGAGGAAAATTAAATGCATATAATTAAGTTAAAGAAGCCAATCTGAAAAGACTACATATCGTACAATCCAACTATATGACATTCTAGAAAAGGCAAAATTATGGAGACAGTACAAAGATCAGTGGTTGCCAGGGATTGGGTGGTGGCATGGATGAATAGACAGAACACATAGGATTTTTACAGTTATGAAACTACTCAGTATGATATTACAATGGTGGATACATGTCATTACACATTTGTCCAAACCCATGGAATGTAAAAGTCCGAGACTGAACACTAATGTACACTGTGGACATTGGGTGATAATGATGTGCCATTGTATGTTTATCAGGAGTAACGAACGTACCACTTTGATAACAGGGAAGGCTATGCATGTGTGGGAGCAAGGAGTTTATGAGAAATCTCTGTACCTTCCCCCCAATTTAACTGTCAACCTAAAACTGCTCAAAATAAAAGATTTAAAGAAAAAGAAACAAATTTTTTTAATGACATAACTTGCATATATATTTTTCAAAAGATGAAAGGCAGACTGGAAAAATATTTGTAACATACGTGTTAAAAATGTGATTAACATTGTTCATATGTGAAGAGCATCTATACATCAATAAAAAAAAGAAGCCCAATAGAAAAATCGGTAATAGATTAAAAACTCACAAAAGAAGACATATAAATGGCAAATAAGTACAGTACACGAAAAAATACTCAGCCTCATGAGTGATAAGAAAACTGACTTCCCAAGTTAAGTCTTCCCACACTAAAACTATCCAACTGCCTAAATGAAGTTTATGAGGATGAAAAGCTACCAAGGATCCCATAGGAGCAGATGGAAATCTGAGGCCATCAGTAAATGTTTAAGGAAATGGTCTCCCAAGACATCAGGATTTATGAAGAAGGAAGTGAGAGAAAGCAGCCAGGAGCAGCTTCAGGAGGAAGATTTCAGAGAGGGCAGGGGCTAACGAAATGAGCCCTTATGTATATTACCTAATATTCCTGGCTCCATTTTGTTGATTCTACCCTTGTTTTCCATTCTTTTTTCACTCCTGGTCTTCACAGGCCATTTTGTTGTATTTTATTCATCTTGTAAACTGCCTTCTATGTCTGGAACATTTTTGAGAACAGATAACAAAATGAATGGATGATTTATTCATCAAATTGTGACGTGAATAAGTGGTTGAATAAAAATTGTTACTGTTTTCAGAAAGAGAAAGGTCCTCACAGTGATTTGGCAGGGTAGAAATGCCGGACATTCTGAGAACTACCTTAGCATCATTAGACAATAACCTAGACTTCAGATTCTGAGAAGGGGATTCATGAGGATCAAGAGTTATACCAGATGCTTAAAAGAGTAGTGGTTCTGTGTCAGCAGAACTCATAGCCCTGACAAATGTATATTGTGATTGAAAGCATAGGAAAAAAATTATAGTTTGGATAGGTTAACTGCTATAGAAAATAAACTCCCAAATGTATAAGGGCTCAAATTAAATAGAAGTTTATTTCTTGCTTGTGAAACAGTACTGAGCAAATGAACAAGCTGGCAGAACACTCATTCAGGGAGCCCAAGCTGAAGGAAGCACTGCCAACTTCAACACGCAGCTTCCCAGATTGCACTGGGAGTCACCTCATTCTAATCAGCCGGAAGGAAAAAAAGAGCAAGGAACTTGTGGGAGGTTTATATGGACGAAGTCTGAAAAGAGGACATATCAGGTTCAGGTAAAACTCAGGCATGAGACCATACCTAACTACAAAGGAGGCAGAGAAACATGGTCCAGCTGTGTGCCCAGAATAAAGAGAAGAATGTGGATTTGGGTGAGTCTCTAGTATTTCCTGCCACAGATCACAAGCAGGCTTAGAGTCAGACTTGAATAAGAGACCTCAATAAATTCCAAGCTCCACACTGTGATTCCCTTTCTTAGGAGACTGGAAACATGTGCCAAGCACCTGTGCAAGAATTACTGTGGGACGTGGTTCCATAGTGTAGCGGTTAGCATGTCTGCTTTACATGCAGAAGGTCCTGGATCTGTGCCCCAGTGGATCCACATTCCATGATCTATGGCCATGCCAACCTGAACAAGCCTGATGTCTGATCTCAGAAGCTAAGCAAGGTCGGGCCTGGTTAGCACTTGGATGAGAGACCACCTAGGAAGATTAGGTGCTATAGGCATAAATAATAACAATATTTAAAAAAAAAAAAAAGGAGTTACTGTGATAATAAATTCCAGATGAGAATTCTATCTCCCAAAATTCCATTACTGGAGGCTTTTTCAGTGAACTCTCCCATCCCAGTATAGAGGGAGAAAAGGCAAAGAAAGCCCATTCCTGCAGTGCATTTTAAGAGAAACACTGGAAACACTGGTACTGAGGAGAAATGTGAGATAGAAGATTGCCTGTACTTGTAAATAGGAGAGATTTTTCTATGCAGCCTTGTGCATTTATGGAGAGAATGTGATGCTGATGTCAATCTTTTGCAGAAGCACTGATCAATCCTTTGCAGAAGCACATTTTTTAAAAAATATTATTTCTATTGTTCCTTTCTGCCTTGCTGTGGCAAGGCTACTTCCACACTGAGTGGGAGACATAAAAGAACAGCTGCACCACATCTCTTAACCATGAACCCTAGCAGGTACCCATTTTGCTAAAAAGGAAAAATCAATTTTTAGTTTTACAAGAGAGAAATAAAGGCGATTTAAAAGGCAATATTAAGAATGCCTATTTAAATGCAAATTGAACTATAGCATTTACATGTGTCAATTAAGATCCCTAGAAGAATTTTCTTAAAATATTAGCATTTGCTTATGTGATTTTTTTTTGTTTTAAAGAAAGAGACTCACAATTAAAAGTTGTTCTGAATTTCATGAAAGTTTTTTTTTTTAAATCATTGTTAGCTCTGGTAACATTTGACTTAAGGAACTGATTTAGTTTCAGAATGAAAAACATGATGACTCCATTGCCCATCCAAGAAAGGTCATGCCCATAATTTTCCCCTTGCTTGTACCTTGTTTGAAGAACCAAGGTGAAGAGTGACTGTTGACATCCACACACAATCTAAGGAAAATAAAAAGCTAACATTAGCTGAGTGCCTATTGCCTGTGCCAGACATTTGTTCTTCAGATTACATCAGTTGGCCTCCACAATCACCCAGAGAGTGATATTATGCTTTTTTAACAGATAAGAAACTGAGGGTAAGTGCCATTTCTCTGAGGCTCAGAGAAGTGGCACTTACCCTCAGTTTCACAATTAATAAGTTGTAAATCCAAGATTCAAAGCGAAACGTGTGTTATTCCAAAATCTATCATTTTCATCATTCTTCTAAGCTGGCCCACATATGTTCAGGTGAGTTGGGCTCTTACCAGTCAGGTGCTTTTTTCCCTGCCTGTATGGAAGCCAAAATTCCTCAGGCTGCCCTTGCAAGCTGTGGGACTTTTTCAAAGGAGTGATTTTTAGAGGAAGAAAGCAATAGCAGCTACTGCTAATAAATTCTACCTAATGGCTGGCACCACATCTTTTGCTTGGCCTGCCCTTTGAGCTCATGCATTGCCTCTTCCAATCAGGGAAGACTCCTATGTTATCACACACAGACAGACATGATTGGCCTACTGGATTTACAAGAAACCATGACAGGATTAAGGAAAGTCTGCCCACCAGAACCCACTACTTTTCTCTCCCTGAAAGTTTCCTACAATAGCTCACTGGTCCCAGAAATTTTTTTTTAACAGATGTTCAGTCCTTTAGTCCACAATTAGAGTCTAATGATGATAAAAAAGGATGTGAGGTGAGGGAAGTAAATTACCTTAAATTTATAAAACTATATATATATACCTGACAATAGGATAGCAGATATTTTTGCAGATAAAATTTGTGTGTGAGAGAGAAGAATAGGAAGGTTAGCAAATAACACAGCAGAACATCTGCTGTCACCGCCCTTTTCCTAGACCATAACAGACATCAATAATGGAAACTAGTACAATTTCCTTCTAAACTTAAATATAACAATCCTCTCAACATATCACTCATAATAGTTGATACATGTGATCAGACCTAATTTACCCATCCCAGGATTGAAAGGATGCAGGAACCCTTCTGCATGAAGTGAGTATCATGGGGCCACTGAGGTTGGCAAAGGCTGTGGAAAGGGGAGACTGGGATCCACATGACATATCAGACCAACTTCCAAATTTTGCCTAGATCCTATTAGTACCAGGCAATAGGTTCTAATAGGTTCTAAGGCATCACTGGCAAGTATCACAGGAGTACAAATGTGGTGAGGGCAGAGTAAGTGTTGTCTCCTTTCTGAGTTTTCTCTGTAGCAGTCCAGACTTCCATTACCAACAGAATAGAACCAGTATATCAAAGATAGTTCATATATATACCGAAATGACTACTTTTTTAGTAAATTATCTGCCCTGGGATTTTGTAGATCAAACTAAAGAACTGCATATAAAAGTTCCAGTTCCAGGTAAAATGGAATAAGCCCACTCCTCTCTGCCTCAGCCACAGAATGGAGATATGAAGCCTGGATGGAATGTATTGAAAAGCTATTTGAAAACTCTGAAAAGTAGAGTAGCAGGCAGATTGGGAAAGAAGATCAGAATTTGAAGGACCAACATAACAGAAGGGGGACAGGTAGAAGAGTTTCTGTTTTTCCATGGGTATCCCTCTGCCCAGACACAAGGCAGGCCAAAACCCAGGAATGGGTACTAGAGTATGAACAACTCCAGGAGAAGTTTTCTATTTTTGCTTAAGGAGTGAGACAGGGGACTTCTAATATTCAGAGAGAGAGATTTTTTTTTTCTTTTTCAACCTCTATTTAATCATATCCCGACCCCTAGGCAATCCCACATTGGTGGCAGTAGCAGTGGTGGTGGCGGTGGTGGTGGTGGTGGTGGTGGTGGTGGCTGCGGAGGCGGCAACGATAGTGGTGGCAGCAGCAACAGGAGCAGCAGGAGGGTGCATAGACACCTAAAATTCTGTAGAATAGAAACTTTCCTCTCCCATCAGAGGAGCTATGGTCCCGAGAGAATGGGTGAACCCCTGTTGACTTTTTCTCTCTGTACTCCTGCCACTTGCGCCCAAGTGTGGGTGTGATTATGAGAATTATGTAGCAGATGGTGATAACTAAAGCTCCAGCTTTCTAACCAGAAAAAAAAGGGGGGTGGCAGGGAACTGTAAAGGACCAGAGAGATTGCAGAAAGGAAGGAGCTCAGGAAAGTGACCTCATAAAGTTGTTTATGAACTCCTGGACTCACCCCCAAAATAAACATGCAGCATTTCATAGACTTTAAGAACTATGGGATAGACCACTGGGCTCCCAGATTGGCCACTGAATAGTGCACACATGATATTGATTTAAAAAGTACTTCAAAGTCTTTGAAAACAC
Organism: Pteropus alecto; assembly: GCF_000325575.1. Lineage (NCBI taxonomy): Eukaryota > Metazoa > Chordata > Mammalia > Chiroptera > Pteropodidae > Pteropus > Pteropus alecto. The sequence continues at coordinate 4,589,510 of NW_006438906.1, forward strand.
AACCGACATTGAAACTATAACCCACAGAAGACAGATCAGAACTTATAACCTAAACTATGTGGCAATAGCCTATTTAAACAAAAACATCAACATTTTCCATAAGATTTAAACAAGACCTAGAGTCTCATAACATGATATTCAAATTTTCCAAGATATGTTCCAAAATTACTTGCAATACAAAGAACCAGGAAAATCTTAACTTACATGAGAAAACATAATCAACAGACACCAACAACAAGTTGACATAGACATTACAATTATCTGAGATACTTAAAAGTAACTACTACAAAAGTACTCCAAGAAGTAAGGGCAAATACTCTTAAAACAAATGAATACATAGGAACTTCCATCAAAGAAATAGAAAATATAAAGAAGAACCAAATAGGAGTTCTGGTCAAAATGGCAAAGTAGGTAAACATTGTGCTTGCCTCCTCTCATGACCACATTAGAATTACAGCTAAATAATAAAACAATCAACCTGAAGAACCATCTGAAGGCTAGCTAAACAGAAGATCTGTAACTAAGGATATCAAGAAGAAGCCACATTGAGACTTATAGAAGGAGCGGAGATTCAAATCAGGCTGGAGCCACACCTATGTGTGGCAGTCAAGAATCCCGAGGGATATCATGGCTGTGAAGGTACCCCTTGAGGAGTGAGCGGTCTTAGCCCCATACCGGGCTCCCCGGCTCTAAGGGTATTGGTGCTGGGAAGAAGAATCCCCACAAAATCTGGCCATGAAAAACAGCAGGGATTCCATCGATCCTGGTGAGATGAAAGGCTGCAGGAAACCCAGGCATTCTTCTTAAAGGACCCACGCACAGACTCTCACTCCCAGGCACTCACCCTGGGTTCTGGAGTAGGGACAGAAGCTTGGGAAGTGCCAGTGACATATAGGGAGAGACTTAGTTGAGTGGCGAAGGCTGGAAGAGACAGCTGCCACTGTCCCTGTGTTGAGGAGTTCAACTGCTCTCCTGTGTGACCAGAGGTTAGACACCATCTTTCCTGTGTTAAGCCCTCCCCCAGCATCATCGAATCTGCTGGCTCCATCCTAGTGACTCCCTGAAACCTCGCCCCACCCGACTTGAGCACCACTGGAGGTTTCTTCAACCATGGGCGGCCAGTGTGCAGCCGGTGGTGGCTTACAATGTAATCTTTCTTGGACAACTCTCGGGGTTTGTGGGCCTCAGGGGGGGAGGCAATTGGCCTCAATGTGCTCTAAGCCTTTTGAGTGGCCCCAGGCTTAGCACTGGTGCTTAACCTGAATTTGCACTAACCTGGTGAACACCACTCACCCCACCCTGTTACTCCCTGAGACCCTGCCCTACCCAGCTCTCATACCGCTAGAGGCTTTTTCCACAGCTGACCATTACAGGCAGTTGCCAGGCAGCAGCAGGCCTCAGGGTGCCCCGGGCTTTTTGCGGAGTTGTCCCAGATCCAGTACTGGTGGATGCCAGCCTTAGTTCATAGTGTGGTCTCTCCCACTTGCCTCTTGGTCCAAAACAGGCCACTACAATCTGCAAATTGCTTTGTAGCTCCTACCAGGTAGCCCCAGGCCAGTCACAGGCAGCAGCTGAACTTGGCCTGCACAGGAGTCCCTTGCAAGAGGCCTCAAAACCAACAAAACTGATTTTGGGGGTTCAAGAGAACACCACCCAATTAGCCCCACAAGCAACACACACAAAGGGTAGTCTCAGCAGCCACCAGAGCCCACTGGGGTGAATCCCGCTCTATGGGGTCAGCCCCCTCACAGAAGCTAGTTTGCTGTGATCATGGCCAATTCTCACAGCCAGTAGGCTGAGGGTTGATCTCACCCACTGATATGCCAACAGTGATCAAGACTCACCTACAACAGGAGGGTACACACAGCCCATACAAGAAACACTCCTGGAGCACCCAGCTCAGGTAGACAGGGAGATTGTGCTACTGGGCCCTACAGGACACGTACTACATAAGGCTAGCCACCCTGACAAGAGTGAATGACATAGCAGATATACCTAATACATAGAAACAAACACAGAGAGGCAGCCAAAATAAAGAAACAAAGAAACGTGTCTCAATTAAAGAGCAGAAAAAGAACTAAATGAAATGGAGGCAAGAGATCTACCAGATACAGAGTTCAAAACACTGGTTAATCGGAATGCTTAAGGAACTTAGTGAGAACTTAAGGAACTTAGTGAGAATAGAGAGAACAAGGAATTGAGAACCTATTTGAAGAAATAATGACAGAAAACTTCCCTAACCTGGTGAAGGAAATAAACATAAAAATCCAAAAAGTAAAAGAGTCCCAAACAAAATGAACTCAAAGATGCCCACACCAAAACACATCATAATTAAAATGCCAAAGGTTAAAGACAGAGAGAGAATCTTAAAAGCAGCAGGAGAAAGGCAGTTAGTTACCTACAAGGGAGTTCACATAAGACTGTCAGCTGATTTCTCAACGGGAACTTGGCAGGCCAGAAGGGATTGGAAATAAATATTCAAAGTGATGAAAGGCCAGGATCTACAACCAAGACTACTCTACCCAGAATGGCTATCAATTAAAATTGAAGGTGAGAGAAAGAACTTTCCAGATAGGAAAAAGCTAAAGAAATCCATCATCACCAAACCAAGAAATGTTAAAGAAACTTCTTTAAGAAGAATAGGCAGGGGAGTGCGAGAGGGAGAACATAAATATGAATAATAAAATGGCAATAACTATGTACCTGTCAATAATCACTTTAAATATAAATAGATTAAATGCTCCAATCAAAAGACATAGGGTGGCTGAATAGATAAGAAAACAAGACCTATACATGTGCTATCTATAAGAGACCCACTTCAGATCAAATGAGACACACAGACTGAAAGTAAAGGAATGGAAAAAGATATTTTATGAAAATGAAAATGAGAAAAACCTGGGGTAGCAATATTTATTTTAGACAAAACAGACTTTAAAACAAAGGCAATAGTGAGAGACAAAGAAGGGCATCATATAATGACAAAGGGATGAATACAGAGGACAGAACCCTAGTAACCATATTCATACCCAATACAGGAGCACCTTCATATATAAAACAATTATTGACTGACATAAAGGGAGAGATCGACAGTAACATACTCATAGTAGGAGACTTTAACACCCCATTGACACCAATGGACAGATCTTCCAGACAGAAAATCAATTAGGAAACAGCAGCCTTAAGTGATACAGTACACCAAATGGATATAATTGATATTTTCAGAGCATTCCACCCCAAAGCAGCAGAATATATATTCTTATCAAGTGTATATGGAACATTTTCCAAGACAGACCACATGTTAGGCCACAAAACAAGTCTCAGTAAATTTAAGAAAATTGAAATCATATCAAGTATCTTCTCCACCAACAATGGTATGAAACTAGAAATCAACACCAAGAAAAAAAACAGAAATACACAAGCACATGTGGACTAAATAATATGCTACGGAAAATGAATGGATTAACAATGAGATCAAAAAAGAAATCAAAAGATATCTTGAGACAAACGTAAAAAAAACACAACAACCCAGAATCTATGGGCCATGGCAAAAGCAGTCCTGAGAGGGAAATTTATAGCAATGTGGGCCTACCCCAAGAAACAAGAAAAATCTCAAATAAACAATCTAATCTTATACCTAAAGGACCTAGAAAAAGGACAGCAAACAAAGCTCAAAGTGCTTAGAAGGAAGGAAATAATAAAGATCAGAGTGGAAATAAATAAAATAGAATCTAAAACAATGATACAAAGATCAATGAAACCAAAAGCTGGTTCTTTAAAAAGATAAACAAAATTGATAAATCTTTAACCAGATCTATCAAGAATAAAAAAGTGAAGACCCAAATAAATCAAATCAGAAATTAAAGAGAAGTGACAACTGACACCAAAGAAATATAAAGGATTATAAGAAAATACTACAATTATATGCCAACAAATTGGACAGTCTGGAAAAATGGATAATTTTCTAGAATGAACTTCCAACACTGAATCAAGAGGAAACAGAACATCTGAACTGACTGATTACTGCTAAAGAATCAGAATAAGTTATTAAAAAAAAACAAAAAAAAAAAACCTCCCAATAAACAAACTCCTGGACCAGATGGCTTTACAGGGGAATGTTACTAAACACTGAGAAAAGAATTAACACCTATCCTTCTCAAGCTATTCCAAAAAACTCAAAAGAAAGTCTCCCAACCTCATTTTACAAGGCCACCATTATCCTGATTCCAAAGGCAAACAAAGAGGAAGGAAACTTGAAATATCAAGAATGAATAAAGAGCAAGAGAAATATTAAATATCTGGATAAATAATAGGTAATTCTTCTCCTCCTGAATTCTTTAAAATATGTATGGCAGCTAAAAGGAAGAATTATAACAATATCTGATGGAGTTTTCAATGTATGTAGATTTATTGCTTAAGACAATTACAACAAAGAGTAGGAAGGGTAGAAAGACTCATAGGATGGTAAAACTCTATCCTCTACTTTCTGTTAGAGTCCTCAAGAGCACGCTCAGGTTCAACGATTTTTCTAGAAAGATTTACAGAACTCAGAAACAATATTATATTCTAGGTTACAGTTTATTACAACAAAATAATACAAACTAAAATCAGCAAGGATAAAGGTGCAAAGTAAAGAGTCCAGGAGAGACTAGGCAAAAGCTTCCAGGTGTCCTCTCCCAGTAGAGTTGTACAAACAGCACTTATTTCTCCCAGCAATAATGTATAACAACACATACATAGCATTACCAACCAGACTTTGTGTCCAGAATTTTTACTGGGGATTGGACACATAGTCATGAAGCACCTACATGACCGATGTTAGTTACTCAGTCTCCAGCCCCTCCAAGAGGTCAAACAGCTACAGGGTGGTCCAAAGCCTCCATATAAATCACATTGTTAGCATAAACTATCTAGAAAGGCCCAAGGCCCCAGGTATTAAAAAACACTTTTATTAGCCAGGATATTCTAGGAGTTTAGAGATTATCTCCCATAAACTGACCAGGGCCAGTCTTTTGAAATGTGCAGGGCTTGAACATCCCAAGCCTGCTGAGTTAATCCTTTACTGCATGTATCTGAAGTGGTAAAATATTGATTCTAAACAGAATGTGACAAGTTATGTATGTGCCTTATAATCCCAGACCAATTACTAAAAATAAATATAAAAATATAGTCAGATACAATGGATAAATTAAATAGAACACTAAATTATGTTCGAATAACCCAAAAGAAGAAAGAAAAGAGAAACAGAGTAATAAAAATCAGAGAGGAAAAAAACAGAACACAAATAATAAAAATAGTATCGATAATTACATTAGATGTAAATGTTCTAAATATACGAAAGTCAGAAATCATCAGATGGACATAAATGGATTTAGGAAGAATAAAAAAATGAGATTATATGTTGTCTAGAAGAAATTTACTTTAAATATAATTATATAGGTAGGATAAAATAATGGATAGAAAGAACTAATCAAAAGAAAGCCGGCATGGCTATATTAATAACAAAGTGAATTTTCAGAGCAAAGAAAATTACAGAGAGACACTACAAAATGACAAAAAGATCAATTCATAAAGAATATGTAACAATCCTAAATGTAAATGCACCTAATAACAAAGTTTTGTGAAACAAAAACTGAAAGAATTGAAAGGAGAAATAGGCAAATCCAAAATTATAGTTGGTTACTTCAATATTATTCTCTCAGTAATCAATAGAATTAGTAGACAGAAAATTAGCAAGGATATAAAATAACTGAACAACACCATCAGACAACTAAATCTATCTGACATTTATAGAACACTCAATCCAACAACAGATTGTACATTCCTTTCAAATACTTATGGAACATGCACTTAAATAGAGTATATCCTGGGTCATAAAACAAACCTTAATACCAGGAAAATCTACAAATGCTTGTAAATTAAACAGTACACTTCCAAATTCGACAAGGAAGCCTCAAGGGAAATTAGAAAATATTTTCAATGAACGAATGAATGAATATTGAATGAATATAAAAATAAAACCTATCAATATTTGTGGGATGAAGCTAAAGCAGTGCTTAGAAATGTTTAAAGCATTAAATGCTCATTTTAGAAAAGAAATCCCTAATTAGTAATCTCAGATTCTGCTTGGAGAAAAATAAATCCAATGCAAGCATAGGGAATGGGATAAAAAAGATAAGAACAGCATTCAATGAAATTGAAAACACAAAAACAATAAAGAAAATCAATAAAACAAAGAGGTCCTTCTTTTAAAAAATCAATGAAATTGATAAATCTCTACCAAGATTGACAAAGAAAAGTCACAAATTATCAATATCAGGAATGAGAAAGGGGATATTACTACAGACTGTGAAAATTACAAGACTAACAAGAGAATAATACAAAAAACTCTACACACATAAATTCAACAACTTAGATGAAATGGAGTTCTTCTATAAATTACCAAAACTCAATCAAAGTAAAACAGATAATCTGAATAGTCCCATAAATATTAAAAAATATTGAATTAGTAACTTAAAACTTTCTGGGAAAAAAATCTCCAGGTTCAGAATATTTCACTGACAAATTCTACCAAACAATTAAAGAAATAACACAAATCCTACACACTTTTTTCCAGAAAATAGAAGAGGAGGTAATACTTCTCAACTCAGTTTATGAGGCCAACTTTACTCTGATACCAAAATCAGACAAAGACATTACAAGAAAAGAAAACAACATATGTTTTGAATAATTTTACAAGAATGCAAAATAAAATGTTAGCAAATGATATCTAGCTATATAAAAAAGAATACAGGACAACTAGTTAAATATGCAAAAATCAATGTAATCCATTATTATAAGTCTAAAAAAGAAAAATATGATCCTATCAATTTATGACCAAAATAATCACTGAAAAAAATGCAACATTCATTCATGGCAAAACTTTCAGAAAACAAATAGAAAAGACGTTTCTTAACCTGATAAAAGAACTGTTACAGGCTGTACTGTATCCCACCAGAACTCACATGTTGAAGGCCTAACCTCTAATACTTAAGAATGTACCAGGAGATAGAGCCTTTAAAGAGGTGATTAATGAGGTAATTAGGGTGGGCCCTAATCCAACCTGAATGGTGTTCATACAGGAAGAGGAAATTTGGACACACAGAGAAATACCAGGGATGTGTACACAGAGGAAAGACATGTGGGGACACAGAGAGAAAGCAGCCATGTACAAGCCATGGAGAGAAGTCTCAGAAGAAACCAAATCTGCTGACACCTTGATCTTGGACTTTCGGGTTCAAAACTATGAGAAATAAATTTCTGTTCTGTAAGCCACTCACTCTGTAGTACTTTGTTATGGCAGCCCCAGCAAACTAATGTGGATATCTACAAAATAATACAAGATAATACAAGTACTTAAAATTAACATCATATTTAAGGGTGAAAGACTAAATGCTCCCCAATCCACCATCGTAAAATCAGCAACAAGGCAAGAATGTCTGTTCTCTCTCTAGTGTAGAAAGACATATGAAGAGAATTCAGTGATTTATCAAGATAATCTATTCCATACATGTTTTTCATCCACTCTACTCAATACCCCACACCAGACCAACTCCAATACCAACTACACACACACACACACACACACACACACAAATCATACCTATTATAGGAATGTATTCATTAAAACTAATTTTCATCCAAATTATCAAAATAGTTGCCTCAATTCTATTTGAGTGTACAGAAGTAGTCTCGGGCATAATGGAGGAAGGGAGCAGGAAATCATATTATGAGATCTGCATAAAGGAAAATTTTTAAAGGATTAAAGAATTTCAGTGTGCTCACATATAAAAATTGCAATTCGTGCACCCCTGCCATGTTGTGGAGGGTCAGGGTACATTCAATGGATCTTTCTAATACCATTATGATCTCTAGTCATAATGTATTATCCATATCCTAATTAAAGAAGAATAAAATAGAATTATTTAAAAAGCATAAACTTTCTTAAAAACTTCAGTTTATGGCAGTTATTTGGAGATTTATTTTCTTCCCACACATAACATATCTGAGCAATTTGGAACTATTTCTACCAAGCCCCACTTCACAACTATTATAAAAAAAGGGTTTCATGCAAATGTGAAAATTACAACTGGAGACATTATATGTAGTCTACTTAACCTATATGATAGGGGAAGGCTATATGCCACCAAAAATAGACATGGAAAAGGGTATTTAAAAGAAAATAAAGATTATGTTCTGAGGTTGTGTTTTCCCCTGAGGCTCCTTAAACAATGCCTTTATCTAGTCCCCATTTTCCAAATGTCTTCTCTAGCCATGTGGCAATAATTTAGCAGTATTATGTGCTGTCACTTCTGCATTAGTAAACACAGGACTTACTGAATAATTACAGAATAACCTCATAACGAAATGCAGTGAAGAATTCTAATTAAAATTTAATGTTGCTTAACAACTATTCTACTCTAAAATGAGAATTTTCCAGCCATGTATCCTAATGAGTTATCAGAATGCAGTACCCCAAAAAATGTACAAATGTGAAGGTAAACATAAAATATTACAACCAGTGGGCATGTGTGTGGGAACATTTATAATCATAATTAATATGCTACATTAAAAATTATTAAATATAAAAGCATATCAAAATGCTGTAACAACTACAAAACAAGATTTTTTTTTTTGAAAGCTCATAAAAGCTTCTTTCACTTTGAAAGGGTGGGGGGAATTGTAAATTATTCTCTAATACAGGAGTTAAAAGCTGTCTTCTTTGGAACATGGTACAAATACATATTAAACTAAGAATGTCCACATCTTCTTATAAAAGCAGACCTAAAAGAAAACTTACTATGTAATCTAGGAAACAAGGTCTTTCATTTACCTTATTCTTATAAAAATCTGCCAAGAGGGGTATCCCACCCATATTCTATTGTTCTATTGCCTTCATCTGTACAATTTCCTTTTGAACATTTATGTAAATCTCTTTGATGTTGACCAATTGAACATGGTGAATGATGAAAATCTATTACCCAACCCTTTCTTCATATCACAGGAATATGATATGAATATTCACAATCCTACCTTTTCCCTTTACATTGCTGGAATAAACAGATCCAATCCATTTCATTTTTAGAGAAGGCCCATCCCCTAATTCTTCCACCATTACCTGCTGAAATCTGCTATAGCTTCTCCTCATGCGTCTGTAAAACAATTTATGTTGCTACTTCTATTCATAAGGCCTAATTAATGCCCTTTTGGGTATAAAATTTTAAAATACAGTGATGTTGAGCCCAGTGAGGATATTGCCTATGGAATTCTGCAAAATATGCTCCTGTTTTGCATTTCCTATCTGCTTTTTCTCCAAGCTGCAGAGCTAACATAAGTATTACCATTGACGAATTTGAAGGCTTCATTTCCATTACCCCAACTCTTGTTATTAGGATTGTGGGCCCACCTCACTGACCCTGAGTCTCGATATCACCCTCCACAAAATTCTACACTCACTTATAGTAGAAGTTGTTGATGCTATTGATAAAGAGATTTGTTTACAGGTGATTGCAACAAGATATATTGAGACCTTTTCTTCCCTGTCTATACAAAATAAGTAGAAGAGATACCATCTCTTAGCTTTTTGGGGATTCCCTTTGGCCAAGGCCATGTATAAAACAAGGCTAAAATCTCTGGGAACTTCTGCTAAACAGCCTGCATAGGCTGAGAGGAGAGGGAAGGAAAAGGAGGAGACACCTAGGGCCTCCCTCAGACACCTCCTATTCCAGGCCCATAACTTTGCCGTGCTGCAAAGGCTTTCCATCTGTGTGCAGGAAATTGTGTATCATGCAGAACCAATGTGGCGCTGACCTCTGTTCAGTCACCAGACACTACAAATGTTTGTTGAGAAGTGATGAGACTCCTCCTGCTGTCCCTTAAAGAACAAGAAATAACTTCATTCGGTAGTTTTTTAGGGAGATAGAGCTCCAGGACACAAGCTTTGGAGTCAGACAGCCTTGTGTTTGTATCTCAGCTCTGCTGCTTCTTAGTTGTGTTACCATGAGCAATTTGCTCTGAGCCTCGGTTTCATCACCTACAATTAGTGACTAATAATTCTCACCTCACAAGATTATTGTAAGAAATAAATATGCAATATATGATAAGCACTTGGCATGGTGACCGAATCAAGTATTCAATTTGCCACAGCTGCTATCATTACTACTACTGCTCCCTATTCATGCTATCTTTCTCCACAAGTAGCAACACCTTCTAACTTCTGTCATAACAATGCCAATTTTCCCAAGAAAAATTTTCAAGACATCTTTGCCTCTTACTCCACCCTCAGTCCCCACATCCAAAGAATCACCAAGTCTTATCAATCCATCCAACCCTCTAGTTCATACCTTCATTACCTCTCACCTGGACATTTACTCAGTAAATGTTTATTAGGGTATCTACTACGTGCTGGGCATGGTGAAAAATGCAAACATATGTAATACCTCAAAATAATCAAAATACTTACAATCTGGCGGTGGGGTGGGGAAGTACAGACATTTAGACAGTTAACTAGAATGCAAGGTCAAATGAAACAAAATAGAATATATAGGAAGGTTTCAGACATATATGATTCAACAAAAAAATAAGATATATAGGAAGGTTTCACAGAGGCATTACCCTTTGAGGTGAAATTTGAACAAGGAATAAAAAGAAGAAAAAAAGACATCTGTCTTAGAAAACAGCATGAGCCAATGCAAGGCCTCAGGAAATGCATCATGTGGAAAGATGTGTGGTACAGTGGGACTGAAGGATGGAGTGAGAAGGACAGAGCAGCAGCTAAAGATGGAAGCACTGGGAGGATGGTATTCAAGGGGCAAGAGCATAGATGTCAGGCAGCTCTCCTTCAAATTCTGCCTCTACTCCTAAAGGTCGTGCGTGCAGCCCTAAACAAATTATTTTGCCTAAGACTAAAGTTTCTTCATTTATAAAATATAAATATCTACCTCATAAAGTTCTCATGAGGAGCAAATTAAATAATATATGTAGAAAATTTTGCACAGTACCTGGAATATAGCTTGGAATATGGAATATGGAATATGGCTTGTAGTTATTGTTTTCATAGGTGGCTGTTACAGACTAAATGTTTGTGACCCCCAAATTAATATATTGAAGCCCTACCCCACAGTGTGGCTAAGCCTCTAAGGAAATAAATAAGGTTATATGAGGTAAAAAAAAAAAAAAAATGAAGGTCCTTGATCTGATAAAATTTGAGTCCTTATAAGAAGAGAAACCAGAGAGCTCACTGTGCCTGCCACTCTGCCCAACCTCCCCTTGAGCAGGCACCAAGGAAACCACAGTAGGTATGTAGCAAGAAGGTGGCTGTCTTCAAGCCTAGAAGAGAGTCCTTACCAGAAAATGAATCAACTAGAACCTTGACCTTGGACTTCTGGCTTCCAAAAAAGTGAGAAAATAAATTTCAGTTGTTTAAGCTCCCCAGTCTGTGGTATTTTGTTATGGCAACCTGAGCTAATACAGAGGTCTTAAATACCAGGTTAAGAGGTTAGTTCTTTACTTTGTGGGCAACGGAGAAGAATTAAAAATTTTTGAGGATGCAAGAACAACATTTAGATCTGTCTGAGAGTTGAAGACTGATGGGAAGACCCCCTTCATTGACCTCGTGCATCCTATCTTTGCCTTTTTCTATCCATTTATGACACTCTAACAGCCCCAGTATTGTTCATCACCTCTGCTTCCCTAGCCCACTACCTTTTTTTTCTTTTAATTGCCTACAGCACCTGGTATTCCTAGGTCTCTCATCCAAGTACTAACCAGGCCTGACCTTGCTTAGCTTCCGAGATCAGAAGAGATCGGGCATGTTCAGGGTGGCGTGGCTGTAGACAGCCCACTACTTTCTTTAGCTGAGATCAGATCCTGGGTTGTATCACATTTGTGCCTCTATTCAAGCTGCTCTTCCTATAAGAATACCCATTCCCATTGCTCTTAATCGACATTCAGTTCATCCTTTAAGGCCAGTGCCCATGTCTCTTCCCCAGGTTGCCTCCCCTCTTCTGTACCTCTGTTCATACACTCTGGTGTGTCACAGTGATTAACCTCTAATAGTCTAATTAATTTTGTTTATATCTCCTCTACTAAACTGTAATGACCTGAGGTCAATTTTTGTGGCTTTCACATTACATGGCACAGAAAAGAATTTGAAGAGGGTACAGGGAGAAATTCATAAAGTCAGGAGACAGCAAATCTAGGCTTGCATAAGGGAAGGGGAGAGACAGCCTGGAAGAGAAAGAGATTTGAGGAAATAGACTTGTTTAAGAGGAAACCGGAGTCATTGATGTGGCTTGATTGCTCGCCTGCAATTCCCCAATTCCCTATAGAGTCTTCATCTCTCATTACCCTCCCATGCAAAGGAATCCTCTGCGGTGCAGGGTGAGATACTGGATGTGAAAGATGATTAATGAGTAGCAATATTCATAATCATAGCTAACATCTGTGAAAGATCTGGCAGCAGGCATTGGGCTACAATATTGATTTTCAGTATTATGTACTATGTTCTTTTTTAGTACAGAAATACATGTCTTTCTTTAGGGATAATATTATCATTTGGGTGTTTTTTTAATCTAAAATCTCATTCTGAGACTTATCCAAATAATTACATGCTGTATTAAAATAATGATTCCAGTCAAAAAGCATTCATTTAGAAAGTTTTCTAGCAATATCCTTCCCCTAAGACCCATGGTCCATTATCTAATTGTGGTTCTAATTCCCATTTTCTGGATTATTAATGAGGGCAAGCAACTTTTCTTATGTCATTAGTCATTTATATTTGCCCTAGCAGTCTGTCAGTCACTAGGAACAACTGGTAGAGAGTGTGGAAGGGGGACTTGGGGAGTGATACAAGGAAGGAGGCTACCACAACCAGCCCAAAGCCCCCAGCTTGGACCTGGCTGCCTACTTCTCCCGGGGCTCAATTCCATCCCTTTTCCTCTCCTCTATTACTCCATGGCCAGTCCCCAACACTCTCAGGATATTTTAACTAAAAAATTCCCACTAATTCGACCTGAGGATTCTTAAGCCCAAAGAACAAAAGATCTACAGTTGCCATCCTGGTCCACCCACAGCATCTTAGGACGTTTATTTTTTAAGACAGAGATTTCTGGTCACATGAAATAAATACACACATTACCAGTATTACCAATTTGCTTTAATGTTTGCAGTTACTACACCCATGGTTCATTCGCTGAGGCCCTTTGCTGAGAACTTTACCTGCATTATCTATTTCAGTCCTCGTGGAGAGAAGTACTGAGTAATTACTATCTCATTTAGCAACAGGAAAGGGTAGGGAGTAAGGGTAGGGTAGGAAAGGGTAGGGTCAGGAATTCAGCTTTAGATGGCCCAGAACACTGACAGTTGTTTTAATTTTGACACAAGCAAAGTAAATTTTGCTATTTGCCCCCATCCAGCCGAAGTAAGAAAGGGGTAGTCTTATTTATTTTAATCAGTATGTCACTGACTTAACTGTGCCTCAGAGGCCTTTAGCACTAGCAAAGCATAATTCCTAGAAATTCAGGAATGACAGTGAGACTGGCATTGTGGGCCTGAGCCATGATGCCACAGGGGCACTAAGAGCAGATGCTCATATCACGTCTCACGCCCTGCCTAGAGAAGGCAACTTTTCTTTCTAGGCCGACTTGCAGAGTCTGGACCTGACATTCATTTCATTATATTGTTCAAGTAAAATAAAACTGCTCCCAGTAATACAATCACTTTCTTATTTTTTTAAAATCTTTATTTTTATTGCAATAGCAAATAAACCACATACTCACTGTTGCTGTGCACACCAACAGCTTTCTACTGGGAGCTCCTCTAGCCCCCGGCCTGCAGGCTTTCTCTGTCTGCACAAATGAGCTCACCATTGTGCAGGGCAGGCCAGAGAGCCGGTCAACCACTGCCCCAGACAAATGGGAGATATGGTGAGTAACCTAGCCTCCTCAGCCCTCAGGTGGGATAATCTGAGGTGTGTTCTACACAGTCTTCAGAGGCCAACAGCAGGATTTGACCCCAGTTGTCCCTAGCAGCAATAGGTTGGTCTCTCAAGTCCCTCTCCCAGTCAGAGTTTTATGAGACAACCCCCAAGTAAGCTATTTGTGTGTTAAATCCCCATATGCATGTGGGGAAACCAAACTAAGACAATGCCCAGGTATTAGTCAGTTTAGGCTGCCATAACAAAGTACCACAGACTGGCATAGGCTTAAACAACAGAAATTTATTTTTTCACAATTCTGGAGATTAGAAGTGTCGGCAGGGTTGATTTCTTCTAAGGCCTCTCTGCTTGGCTTGTAGATGGCCGTCTTCTCCCTCTCTCTTTACATGATCTTTCCTCTGTGTGTGTCTGTGTCCTAATCTCCTCTTCTTGAAGGACATCAGCCATACTGGACTAGGGCCCATCCATATCATCTCATTTAATGTATTAATTCTTTAAAGGCCCTATCTCCAAATACAGTCACACCCTGAGGTACTGGGAGTTAAGACTTCAACAAAGGACTTTGGAGTGGAGGCGGGAACACGGTTCAGCCCATAACAGCCCATAATAACCAAAACACAAATAAGTAAAGGTATAAAGTTAAAACATGTGAGCTCCTCCAATCCAACCTCCAACCTCCTCTGAAGGAAAAATAAGAGAGAAAAGACCTATTGTGTATATCCTTTAAGCTCTCTTTCTATGTCTAGGAGGAATGATGTTACAATGACAAACTCAGATGTAAAGAAAATGTCAATTTCCTTGTTTTCTTTGATCCAATTTAAGTGAGAAATCTTGCACTGGAAAATTCAATCTCAGCTGATCCTAGACTCATTTCCCTTCCTTAGATCAGCCAAGAATCAAGACTTATGAGATTCAAGAAAACATGAACAGTCTTCACCTTCAGTCCATTGTGGTCATTGCTTATGTCTCCAGGTCCAGCTGCTCAAAGACAGGAAGCTTCCATGCTGGGCTTGGGTGCTACATTCTGGGTGCCTCAGTATCCAGGATCCAGTCTTACAGATACATCCAATTCCTTCTGAGGTCCTACCAGGAGGCAATAGAGAGACAGAAGCAATCGAAAGCATGGCCTGGGAGGTTGGACCACTGGGCCCAGTCCTAGCTCTATGTTTTGATAGTTTTTTTCACCTTGGGCAAGGTGCTTCATCTCTCCATGGTTCAGTTTCCTCATCTGAGAAGTTTTGAATAAAAAGTCTCTATTTCATGACTAATACTCATATTTATCCATTTAATCATTACAATAAATCTTATATATTTCAGATGAGGAAAATAAAACCTTTACCCAAGGTCACACAGCTAGTTAGTGGCAAAGCTAGGATTTATACCCAACTCTCTGACAACTGGAATTAGCCTCATGGAACCAATTAAAATCAGGAAGTTGATCTAAAAGTTAAGTATATTCTATTTTTGTCTAATACAATTTTATTACTAGACCATGAGAATCTGTGATGATGAGAAATTCCAAGAAAATTATGTCAAATATTTACTATAAATACATGCTCTTGTTGACTTGGCCCAACCAGTGGACCAGACAAGCCCAGTAGGCTGTGGTGAGATGTTGGTTGCCAATCTGCACAGGCTGGCTGCTACCTTGGCTTCCAGGGACACACTTCTGTTCTGGAGGCATAAAGCAGCTATTGGCATTAAGAGATTTGCCGACGGTCAGGAATTTAACCTAGAATTTAACCTAGTTTCCTTAATTCCAAATCTACTACATCCTAGGGTGACCAACTGATCTTGGTTTACCTGGGACTGTCTCAGTTTTAGCATTGAAAGTCCTACATCCTAGGACACCCCTCATTCCTGGGCATACCAGGATGGTTGATCACCCTTAGTTTCTCATATTCAAGGGATGGAGATGAAAGATCAGGGGTGACTAGAACAAGAGAGAAAGAACAGATGACCATTTTTTTATAAGGGCTGGGTCTGAGGTTGTTTCCAGTCTAATCAGTGCAAAGAAGCAAAGATGTTGTCAACTCCTTGAATGTAAATTTTGCAATTTAGTAAGCTGGTAAAAAAGTTACACCAAACATGAAAAAAATAATAACTCTGGTAATACTCCAAGAGAGGCCAAGTAAAACATAGTAGAAGATGAAGAGAAGATAACTCAAGAAAGCTGTCCTCACACCTCCAGACAGAATAGACCCTGCCCTCTTTCTCATACTGCACTCTACGGTCACACCTAAAATTGCCCTTTGAACTTATTTGCATGTTTCTTTTCCTTACTGGACACCAAAGTTCCTTGATAGACTGAGTCTTATTTATCATTGAAGACCCTGGCACAGAATGGGTATTTATTAATTGTTGGTTGATTAAATGAACAAATAAACACTTTTTTCCCTCCTGTATTTCACTCACAATACATTTTGCTACCAAAACCAGCATTACCTTTAATAGGTATTATGAATATCTTGACAAGTATTTTATGTAGTGAGTGGTATCTTCCATAGTAATAAAACGAATCCTATTACTATTAGAATTATTGATTACTGATGCCCTTTCCCCTCTTGCATTTATGGTAAATCTACACTATATATTTCCATTTGAATAATGCAAGATCTAGCTGCATTATTATCACACATTGTACCCATTTCTTAGCTGGGAGTGGTTCTGTTGCTTCAAACTATATATCTAATCCAATATATAGAATCCTGTGCCTCTAAGGTTTTCCAATGTGTTTGTTGGATCTGTCCAAAATTTACTAAGCACCTACTGAATATTTTGTATGAATACTACTGATTTATTCAACAAATTGCTTATTGAATGTTCCAGGACTAATGAGAAAAGCAGAGTAATATTATATAATCTCTACCTTCAAGGAATTTCTGATCTACTGGAAGAGATGAGAATTGTATGTATATGAAAAAATAACTAATAATAGACCTCAACTATAGCAGTACATTTAATGTGCCAAATGAGTGACACAGAAAATAAATGACAATACCCTTGATTATCATTATTTTACTTGCCTTTCCCATCATATCGTGAGTGCCTTGAGAATACAATATTTTGTAATCTTAGCACCTGCTTTTCAAGAGACATCTGCTTTTTAATAAATTTCCCAGGTGATTCTGATGCACAATGAAGTTAAAGAATCACTAGTATGGACAAAAGGGAGGGATTGAGGGATTGGGAACAAGAACGTGTCATGATAGAGGTGGTTTGATGAAGATTCATCTAGTAGAGTGCAAGATGGAGCACAGCATGGAGAAACTGGAGATGAAGGGATACAGAATGAAAGCAAGTGCATTTTTCCATGCATGAAACATTAAGAATAGTGTGAAGTGAAAGAACGGAGTGGGCATAGAAAACAATGAGCAAGAGGAATCACCAAACTTGGTTACTGAGTGTTTGCTAGGAAAGAAGAGGAGGAATGAAAGTAACTTCAATATTTCTAACTTAAGGAACTGAAATAATCATAACAATAACAGCTAACATGTATAACCCCTGTGGCCTAGCTACCTCAACAACCATGCCCGACCCTCTTCCTTTTTGCTTGTTTCCCATTACAGAAGAAAAAAAACTAGACAGTCACTTTTCTGGCCTCTTTCACCGACAAGGGTGGACATGTGACTTCATCTTGGCAATCAGATGTAGGGAGAAGCTCCTAGGAAATCTTTTGCTTTCCTGATGAAAGAATCAGTTGATGCAGGCCCTGCCCTTCTCCCTTCTTTCCTGCCTTGAATATGGATGTGATACCTAAAGCTGCAACAGCCTGGTCACCATAATGTGATAACCATGATGAAGGATGTGTTATTATTATCCCCATTATACGGATGAGGTAATTAAGGCACCAAAAAGTCAAATAACTTGCCCAGGTCGACACACCTACTAACACAGCAGGGATTTGAAACCAGATTGTCAGTCTCCCAACCCTCACTCTTAACCATTACATATCCCGTCTCTCAATAACAGTAATGGTGACAGCATAGATAGAAATAAGGATGTCAGGAACTGGTGCTAACAACTGGAAATGTCCATCAAGCACTTAGAAATTCGAAGTCTGAAGCATGCAAATATAAAGGGTATTATTTAGAACAAGGAGCCAACTGCATTGAAATAGAGTTGATTTAGAGACCATAAAAGTTCCAAATTCTCCTCATCTGTATACAAGGTAAGTTGAACATCACTTTATGTGTAGCAATCCTAGCTTGGCCTGAATAATAATGCTTTGTTGACAGAATATCTTTATCAAAAAGCCGGCCCCCTGGTTAGTGCAGTATTTAAGTTCTGCCAATGAGTATATTGTATAAAGGGATGTTGTGAAGTGGGTCCTGGGCTGCTCCTTACTTCCAGGGATGATTGTTGGCTGTGCATAGCAATTTCCCAGTGTAGGCCAATGCAGAACATGACCTCAATCTTCCAGGCAGCTGCCAGTTTGTAATGCTGTGCTAACCCAGCAAAATTACCTGGAATCTGAAGTGAGGCTTCCAGGGCAGTTGACTGTATCCTATCACCTTCAACATCGGGGTAGCCTGTCCTCAGAAAAGAGAATGAATGTTGTTTACCTTCATACCACTGAGGAATGGTCCAGAGAAAAAGGTGCTAGTGAGCACTAAGCTGGGATAAGGGGAAAATAGGTGACATTCATTCCAAATAATAAAAATAATGGTAATAAGAGCTTGCATTTATTGAGCAATGGCCTGGTGCTTTCTCATGCATTAGCAAACTTGAAGCAAGTTAATTTCTGGTCTGCTTCTATTTTAACAAAATCACAAAGCATCTAAAGAAAACTGTTATTAATCACTAAAGGTACTTTGGCACTTGCCAACTGTTTTGTTTTTGTTTTCCATCTTTTTTGAAAGGCTTAATAAAGGTCTGCTGGAACATTCTACTGATACCCGTGACACTGCAACAATTCTCACGTTAGTTAGGCTGAAAACCAGGACAATATATCAGTCCTATGGAAAACAGATTGGCCTGCCTGGGAGAACTGAGAGGTCACATATATGAAAAAGATACATCTATGAACTTTCTATCGCCAACTTTGAAAGACTGGCATTTACATGGTCCTAGAAATTGGAGCTGAACTAATCCTTTCTGATCCAACGTAAGATTATAAATGCTCTGCTGAATTGGAAAAGGACTAAAGAAAGGGAAGATGTCTATTATACAATCCAGGTATTGGTCAGAATGTTTTGTTCTTTCCTTGGTGATGAACTTCAATTAACCCAATTCTGATGTAGATGTGCTGATCTCCATCACAAATCACAGATGACATTGGAACAATTTAACTGTCATTAAATGCTTAAATGATGTTACAATCACTTAAGCAACTAGAGTACACATATTAGAGCTTTAATTTATAATCCTTTTGCCAAAACACTTCTGTTATAATTTAATTTACTACTTCTCTATACTCACACTCCAAGTCCAATCATTAGAATTAATTCCAATCTCTCTAATCAAGGATGCATGTCTTTACTTAGTCTCCTTAAAAGTAATGGCAATTATAAACAACACTTCATTTTGCCGCTAACAATAACAGAAAGATCAATACACACACACACACACACACACACACATATATGTATATAT
>NW_006438906.1:4609111-4619053 GCF_000325575.1 Pteropus alecto
ATCACCATTGAAGGGGTCGGTGGTCCAAGATCAGTCGTGCCTCATGACTGGCAGCTGCAAAGGGTTCTCTCTGCCAAGCCCACTGGCCAGAGGACAAGCGGTCAGGATATAGGCACACTGCCTTGGAGAAGAGGTTCATCTAGCATTAGTGACTAAATCCAGAGGATGGAATAATACTTGCAGGCAGGATCTGATCTACTATTTAAAAGCACACAGAAGTAGCTAGCAAGTCTATTCACAATTCTGCAAAAGTTGATGTTTCATCCCAATGAAAGAGAAGTGAATTCCCTCCTAGACTTCCAACTCCTTAATTCAAACCTGGTGGATTATCTGGCACACAATAGATAATAAATGTTTGTTGGCACTGAAATTAATGGCATGTCCTGTCATTGAGTCTGCATAACTACCTGACAAAGTTGTCTTTATCTTACTATGAAGAAATCGAAAAAGATCAGTTTGGTAACTTATTAAAAAGGAATAGAGCCGAGACTCAAGCTCAGGTCTTTCTGGCTCTAACGCTCATGTTCTTTCCATTACATCATACTACTGCAAACCACCTGCTTTACTAAATTAAGAAAAACCCTTCTGTATCTTTACTAATCACAAAATTTACAAGACTATTCTGCATGTGTAAAAACCTCTTCTGCTCCCACCTCCTTATTCTCTATAGATGATCTCATTCATTCCTTTATTCAAAATATGGAGATGATTCTGCATCAACACCACTTCTATGTATCTCCCCATCCTCCCTTCCTTCACTGCTGTAACTAAGAGGTCACCCTTAAGTTCTAGGTGACAGATTTGTTCCACCCTCGAACCATGACCTATTTTGTCCTTAATTTCCCAGAGAAGGCTCCAGCCCTGGTCAGCACTGCTATGACTTACTTACTTGAGCCACAATTTGGCACTATTGTCAGGGTTGAACTGGTTTCTCCAACCCTTGCTGAGATCCTCACAGCTATTCTGAGCTGTGAAAAATTGCCTCAAACTAGCAGCTTCAAACAGCTCAGTTAAGGAAGCTGTGATGAATGGTTTGGTGGCCACTGAAGTGTGGATGTGGCTTTCTGTTGGTCAGATCGTAGGCAAGCATGGTAATATTGGCTATAATGTTTAAAAACTAATCTTTAACATATATTCGATTTACTGTTTGAGTGTTTTTGGTCCATGTACAAAGACTGCTATATGAATAAAATAAGATCATGTGTCAAAATCAATGTTTTCTCCATCAAACACTACATAGACATAGAAGGTAACAATTTCTCAGTATTAAGTTGGGTTGCCTTTTGCTTTGATACATTAATATAGCTCTAAATGTATGTCTTTGTTTAGCCTAAAATTCAAAAGGACATATGCAAATATATCAACCTGGTACATGTATACATGAGGAAAACATTTTAATTTGAAGGTTTGAAATATACGTTAAGCTTTATTTCCAGAAAAGTTGGGGCAATAGCCTTGAGAAAACTAGAACTTGATACATTAGGAAAAACAGTAATACCACGTGCCAGACAGTGATATAGTTAAATCAAGTCAGTGGTCGTAAAAAATAAAATTTGGACTGTATCTCTGCTGAAATCAAAGAAATATCCCTTTGATAACAGCTATGTCTATGAATGCTGAGATACTTCTTCTCAACTTGAATACAGCCTCAAGAGAAAATAGCTGGTGGTATTCTAAATATGTATCTTTGTAACATCTGTAACAGTAAGACAGAGTGAATGAGAGCTATGACCTACATTTTAAATCTAAGTTTGATATCTGTTATATTATTAATCTGTCCAGTTTTATAATTTTTAGAACCTATTTTTGCAAAGTAAAATATCCTACAAACATTTAAACAAGATTATAAGAGTTAACACCCATGGGTCTAAACGGCATACGTCCTGACATAAATATAAATGACTGATAACAAAAAAATTAAAAATAAGTGACTCTTCTCTATTTCAGGGTAAAAGCCCCTTCAGTGGCCCTCATTCTCATCCGTTCTCTAGGGCCTTACTCCACCAATAATCCTAATCTGGCTATGTTTTATTACATCTTCATTCTTTCTTCTATGACATCTTCCTGCCAACGTAATAAATGTTTTGAAGTGCTTCCCATTATAAAATACACACACGCACCACCTCTAGTCACCAGGCTACTCCTTGAACTACATTCCTGTTCCTCCCTCCTTCCCTTCACTACCAAGTTTCTTTCTCACAGCCTCCATTTCCTCACCATCTAACCATGCACAAAAAATTCTCTCTCGATAACCACTAAGGGCTTTTTCTGTTTTCATCCTCCTCAGACTCTTTGCAGCAAGCCACTGTCAAAACACTCTTCATATGACCTTCTCTCATGATTTTTTTTATAATGCTGTTGTTCATTCTCAGATCTACCTCTCATTCTCTGATTCCTTTCTCCTTCTGACCCCAAATCTAAGTACTCCCTTTGGTTGTGTCCATGGCCCACTTCTTTCTTCTCCTATGGGAACTCACTCAATCTTTTCTTCTGTCCTGGCTAGGGCTGCAGCCCACATTTCCAACTGCTTGTTGAACACTGCTTGTCCTACTGACATCTCAAACTCAGTATGCTCAAAATACAGTCTTCTTTCTTTTTTTGTACATAGCTATTTACTATATTGTAATAGAAAGGTGCATCCCAACTTAATCTTAACTGAAACATCAGCATATACCATGAAAAAATGATTGCTCATGTGTATCAAGGCATGTACAAGGATGTTCACAGCAACAATATTTGTAAAAGCAAAAGACTGGAAACAACCTGAATGTCCATGAATACAAAGATGCATAACATGTGGTCTTTTCCTTCAATGAAATATTATGCAGCAAAATGAGTAAATTATAGCTACATCAACATGGATGAATCTCAGGAATACAATGTTAAAGGGGGAGAAAGCAAGAAACAGGTATATATCATGAGATTCCATTTTATAGTTATAAAATATGCAACACTAAACAACATATTATTTGAGAATACATACAGAGTGGTAAAAATAAAGGGAAAAGAAAATGTTAAATGCAAAATTCAAGATAATGGGCTCTCCTGAAGGAGGGAAGTGGAATTGGGAAGGATCACTCTTAGGGATTCTAAAGTACTGGGAATGTTCTAGCTCTTAAGCTGTGAGCGGGGACACCAATATTTGTTGTATCATCATTCTTTAAACTTACATGTGTCTTACAAATGCAGTTAATCTATTCATTATTTAATGAAAACAAACTTCAGAAAAGATATAACAATAGATATTTTAATTAGTCTGAAAAATCCGTTAGTTTTAATTTTCGTAATTTTCATAATTATGTGGAATGCAAGTAAAACAGCATTGTACACAATAAATGGGATCTACTTTTATGGGCCTTCAATTCACCACTTGTTTGTCCTATGGGAGTTTTAGAAAACTAAAGCAAGAGTAGCAAATGCATTGATTTGCTGAGCACTGCAGGTACTCAGTGCAGCTTTATGAGATCCCAGGCAGAGTCAGCACAATATCCAATGAAGTGGGAAGGCTGGAATTGTCACAGTACTCTCAAGATGCCAAAAATCCAGTTTGAATTATCTTCTCACCAAAGTGAATAAGCTTGTCTTTCTCTACATCTGTGTTCACCTTCACAACATATCACTGCTGGTCTGCTACTGCCTGGCTCCAGGACTCTGGGCAGTTACCTTCAGCATGCTGGATCAGTATAATGGCCACAGCTCCATCAACTGAGCATGAACCTGTACTCATTCAGCCCCTCAACATCCCTCAGGGGTAACATGTATTAACTCCACTTTACAGAGGAAAACAGGCTCAGGGAAGATTAACATCTGTCTAAAATCAGTTATAGCAGGTACCCGAGGCAGGATTCAAGTATAGGTTTCTCTGACTTCAAGCATAAACTTCTCATCTGGCACCCAGAAATCTTCATCTCAGGACTTCTCTTGTCTAGGCAATTTCCCAATGAACCTTCTTCTCCAGTGAAACAGAGTCACCTTAATGTCTCCTGAAAATATCAGGCTCAATTTGTATCCATGCCTTTTCTTATGTTATTCTTACTGCAAACATCCTCTCCAACTTTCTTCCACTCATCCAAAAACTATCCAAATACCAAACACTTCCTTCAAGCTTCCATTTGGGACTGATCATCTGAAGCCTTCCTGAACCAATCCAACTCTAGAGTGGTCTCGCTTTCTTAGAATCTTGTTTTCTAATTGTTTCATTAATAAGGCTACAGGTTCTACGAGAGGCAAGATGCTATCTTCTTCTGTGGCATTTTGCTTTGCTTTATTTGGGGTTTTCCACATAGACACACTCAGTGACTGCAAAATAAATGAAGAAACTCATGATCCAGGTACTCTACAGACATATTTATAATCCCTGTGGTAGTGGTTCCAAGGAGATCCCAAATATCCCTCAGGGCTTGTTAAACCTACAGATGCCAGGCTCCATTTCAGGGACCTGGTGGGTCAGAATGTCCCACAGTAGGGGATGGGAGAACTGGGTATCTATATTTTTTACATGTGCTCTTGAGTGCATCCACAGATGAGGACCTTTTGTTTTGTTGCAGTTCAGGACCATACCATGCAGATAAACACATAAAGGACAGACATAGAAAAGAAAAGTGAACCAAAATTCTAAGAAATATGTACTTTTAAGACATATAAATACATATTTCAAGAAATCTATTTCCTTATGGGAATGATTTTGAGGGGAGGAATAGGAAAGGAAGACAGGAAGCAAAGGAAGGAGGAAAGAAGGGGAAAAGAGGGAAGTCAAAGGGAGGGGGCTGTGAATTTATGAAACTTCGCAGAATCTCAAGGTAACTCATTCTGCATTTGAGCAGTTCTGATTGTGGGTATTTTCTTACTTTGCACCAAAATTCATCCCTATGATCTTTGTCTCAGTGGTCCTAGTTCCTCCCTGACAGGCCTTACAGAACCTGCTTATCCAGGCATTGCAAATGCAAATACCTACAAGGCCAAGGAAGATACTTGAGTGAAACCAGCAGCATGTTAGACAGCAGGGAGTGAGGGAACTCAGGTGAGTTAGAGACTGAGAACCATAACTAAAGGAGTCACCAGTGACTCCGCTTCATTGTCTCCAAGCAGCTCAGGCCCACAGTTACCAGATCCTCCAATTTATCAAAAAAATTGTGATGTCTCCCAATTTTTAAGTATTGATCAATAATTAAAAAAAAAAAAAAAAAAATCTAAACACTGGTCAGGCCTAGCTTCCACAGGATAAATATCCTCAGTTCTTCAACAATTTCTTCCCTAACAGTGTCAGGTCTCTGTTGCCTTTAACAAAATATCACACTCCTGTGCCATCTAATTATAAGAGTGGAGTGAGCATCTCATTCTTTCTACACACTGCTTTCTCATAATAAAATCTAAGACCAAAATTAGATTTCATAGTGGCTACATTACACCTAGCTGTACTAGATGTTTCTAGTACAGCTGCTACTAAACCACATTTCCTCCCGCCCCTATTGTAAGCTTCTGCAATTGTGTTTTTTGGCCCTAAGTGTTAAGACTTTTAAGTTATTACTGTCAGATTTCTTATTGGTTTCTCTCACCCTAGGCTGTCAAAATCATTTCTGGGTTTCAATTCTGTACCCGGTACTTGAAAATCCCTCCTATATTTGGGGGAAAAAAAAAATGCCCTCTCTACATATTCAAGTCATTGATTTAAAAAAAAATAAATGTAGAGCAAGAGCAGACTGTTGGGAGAGCCCTCTGCCAAACTATTAAAAATCACAATCTCATTAATCCATTTGGATACAACCAGGCAACAAGAAATGGATCCACTTAACTGTTCTCAATTCTAGCCTATACTGTTAACAGATCCTGTAAGATACCTTATAGACCTCTAAATACAATTAAATGCATATTACTGTTTTCTCTAGTAATCTCTTAATATTTCATTCATTCAACACATCTATCACTACATTCACAACACTGAGCAGTCAAATACCTAAGCTCATAGAATTTATGTTCTGGCAATAGAGATGGTCATTGAACAAAAGAATTCACAATTAATCACTAAACAATAACTATGACACGAAAATACTAGTGATTAATTTATATGTCTGGTATTTCCTTCAGAATAATTACAGGATGGTATATAATTCAAATAATATTAACTCGGAGTTAATAATTATTAAAACTGGGTAATAGAAATGGCAGACTTAACTATACTAATTCTACTTCTTCTAAATTTGAAATTTTTCCATTGAAAATTTACAATTATAATTATGATACTGTGGAAAACTATGGGAAATTTAAAAAATGCTAATAGTGAGGACCTAACCTAATGTGAAGAGGCAGAGAAAGCTTCTCTGAGGAAGTTACTTTTAAATCTGAAGAATAAGAATTATCTAAATTGAAAGGGGAATGGAAAAGGAAAAGCTTTCCAAACAGAAGGATCAGTATGTGAAAGCATCCTAATACAAGGAGGAACAGAGTAAGTATAAATAGTACAAATATTGTCAAACCATGGTTGATTTGCAACCACAGTTTGGCTACGGATAAAAGAATTTGGCAAAAATTAGCACCCTGGGAAAATCAATTGACTATATGAAATTTATGAGTATTTTATACCTCCTTATACTTGGTATGCTATATACATCTTTTATGTCAGTAAAATTCAAAATAAATATATATGTATACGGAGATAGCTAGGAAGGATAGATAGAAATATATAGATAAAACCCACTTGTTAAACATTTACTAGCATAAACATTTACCAGTGGCAAAGTCTGAGCCTTTGAAAGGGAATTAGAGACTTCATTTGAACCTGGTCTGAGTAATATTCTCAAGTTTTGGGACATGGGAACTCACAGAAAAAGAAATGTAATTCAACACACTATCTGGGCTCTGCATGAACACTATTTAAATAAATGTAATAACATACATGCTTTTATGAGTTTTAACATTAAACCTTGGTCTGTTAAAATTCATCTCTACCCTTTGAGATAAGCTAGCCAAACATACATGCAGCAAAATTATGAAGCATACAGCCTGCAATCCTAATTTAGATTTACTACTGCCATGAGAGAACAAAATTTGGTGCCAGAATGATAACAGTGATTATTAACTGTGTAAGACATTTGCATAGTTTCATTTGAGCCTCACAGGACTATAGGCTATAAATCATCACCTCCATTTTACCAGTGAGAAAACTGGGGATCAAAGAGATTAGGCAATTGCCAAAGACACATGCCCTAACACTACCACTTCAAAGCCCAAAAATCCATCCTGTGGCACTGGCTCAGACTTGCCCTCCTCTGACCATTTCCTCAATTATTAGTACTAGGTCACCAATCAGTGAACAACCTTAATAATTACAGTAATTCACACTAAGACATAAAAGCACTTTAATAGATTAATTTCTTAAATCTCTGGAATGGTGGAGGGGTGAGAGAATTGTTTTTGTTTTGTTTTGGCATATGCATGACGGTTTGAGAGTTGACAAAGAGGTAACTTCTACATGCCCCTTAGCTACATTTCTACTCCATCCAGAAAGAAAAGAGAGTCAGGAACTTGTCCTTCCTTCTGAAAGTTTGTGAACCCCAAGGAGAAAGCCAAAACAAAAGCATTCAGTACACTTCTTTTCCATTCTCCTTCTACCCTCTACCCATACTTCCCTTACCTCCACTCATGTTAAAAATCTTAAAAGCTCCTGAGTAAATAGTTTGATAACATTTAGTGATGTTCGCACATAAAATTACCAGGGACACTGTCAATTTGTATTTCCTGGAAATATGACCTAATAAAAATAACCCTCTGGTTCTTTTACACACACACACACACACACACACACAATTAAATAAAATTGGGCTAATGCAGCTGTTTCATTTCATTAGCATTGAGAATCCATAAAATTGACATAAAGAACCAGGCCATCATGAAAAAGTAATCATGTCAAATACATATTTAAAGTTGATTTATATTGAGTCCTTTAAATGCACTGTGGGTCTGCTGCCCTGAATCTCAAAGCTACAATAAATACTAACAGTATGAATTCACAAATATATAAAGGGAGTTACCAAATTGATTGAATTTATTTATGGGATAATCATCTGTCTTTCACTAATTATTAAAGATCGTTCTGAAAACCTGTTGTCTTATTTTTCAACTCAATGTTTGAGAAATATTTAAGACCACCATCAAGGAAGACAATAAACAAAAGACCAGATCAACAAAGACCTTTTTTTTTAATGATAATATCTTACATAGGTATTTGAGAGGTTGAGAAACCACAAACTCTTAAACCCTCCCAGTAGGAATATGTACTGAAAAAACTTTTTAAAAAATAAATAAGATAGCTACCAATGCGTACTTACAAAGTAGAAGGCTTCAAAACAATACACTTTTACCATTTTACGGATAAGGAAACTTTTTGAGCAAAAAGTTAAGTAACATGCCCAAGAATACAAAGCTAGTTAAAAAAAAAAAAAAAAAGCTAGAAGGCAATCTGGAAACAAGTATTGTCTTTAAAATGCGTGTGTTTTTAGAGCCAGCCATTCCTCGTGGAGTTTATTATAAAGAAATAATTAGAGAAATATACAATTTGTACAATGATGTCCCCTATAACATTATTTATAAAAATGGGAAGTAGAAACAACCTAAAGGTCCAACAATAGCCAAATGGCTAATGTCAGTGTACTGTGCATTGAAGCAATGGAATAATTACATAGTTTTTTAAAGTGATGGTATAACTCTACTTACTGAAATAGAAAGTTAGTCCCACGTTAAAGGAAAAAAGGAAAATACAGAGTAGTGTATACAGTATAACTTTTATTAAAAATAGGTATAAAAAAAGGCAAGAATATACTCCAAAATGTTAACTTGTTATATATTGTCATAGGATTTTTTAGTGGTTTTCTTTACTCACATATATTTTTTAATATTTCTCCAACAAAAATGAACAACCTCTGCAAACATTTATTTAAAAGAACTCACACATTGCTCACGTGAATGTAAAACAATACCAGCACTTTAGAAAACTGTTCAGGAATTTCTTATAAAATTAAGTATATACTTCAATGATCCCACCATTCTACTCATAGGTGTATACTCAAGAGAAATGAAAGTATATGTTCATTAAGACTTGTGACAAATTGTGTACATTCACACAATGCAACACTACTCAGCAACAAAATATTGATATATGCCTGAATACACAATATGGCTAAACCTCAAAATCATTATGCTGAGTAAAAGCCAGACACAAGAGTACATATCATGCCATTTACATAAAATGCAAGAGAATGCAAACTAATTTATAGCAACAACAAAAAAAACCAGATCACTAATTGCCTGAGGCCTGGAGTGGGGGAGGGCGTGGAGGTGGGGGGATAGACTACAGAGAGACATGAGGAAATTTGCGGGGGAGGGCGATGATGGAAATGTTTTGATTATGGTGGTGGTTTCAGATTTCACAGGTATATATAACTATCAAAGGTGACTCAGCATCAAGGCAGCATAAGCAATTTCTCTTTTCTCTTCCTTTTTTTTAAACAACTAATTAGACACCTATAACCAAAGTGCCTCTGCACATTACACCAAGGTTCCCAGCTCACCTGTGCACCCAAAAGTAAACAAGATAACTATTAAAGCTTATCAAATTGTACCCTTTTAATGAATGTAGTTTGTTTTATATACATTATACTTCAACTAAGTTTTTAAAAAGCATGAGTTTATGTCTTGAAAAATATACAGGTTTTACAGTAATTTTTTTCCTAAATTCTGTATACAGGAATTCTAGATCACCAAATTGGTTTTAAACTTAATAACAACAATTCCAGCTAACATTGATAATATCAACAGTGGGCATGAAAGTTGGTAGGGGACTTCATGAAACACTTCGATGGGCACCTAAATCTTAAGCTAAATTGAAAATATGAATGAATTTGGAAGATAAGATCAGGGAGCATGAATACTATGAGCTTGAGTATGAAA
>NW_006438906.1:4619286-4639993 GCF_000325575.1 Pteropus alecto
ACTACAAATAATTTGCTCTGACTAAAATTTAGAGACAGATGAGGTAGAAGGAGAGTAACAGGGCAAGATGAGGCTGAAAAGGCAATAGTCAGATCACAAGAGACCTTACATACGAGATTAAGAGTTTGGACTTCACCTTCACAAGTAAAGGGGCAGGAGGAAGTTGATAATAAAAGTTAATGAAGAGAAAAGAAGAAAAAATTTATTCTTAAAAGATCGTTCAGGCAGAATTACGGGAAAAGGTTTGAGGGCAAAATAAGGCAAAGACTAATTAGTAAACCCACTGGAATAATCCAGGCCAGAGAAGACCAGAGCCAGAATCAAAGCACCAATACAAAAGGATGAATTGATATGGTAAAGCACTAAACCCAGTCTTTAGTGACTGAATATGAGGAGAAAATAAAGTCTAATCCCAGTTTTCAAGCATTGCTCACGGAGATAAGAATACAAGCGGAGAACATCTAGAAGAAAGACAATGCCATCTCATTTAGATCTCTTGTAGTAAAAGAGCTATGCAAGCAAGTACACAGAAGAGGTTACTATTAGTGCCAAACATCAGCAAAATCTGTGTTGTGCCTTGAACTCTGATTATCATCCTTCGAAGAGCAACAAAAGATTTTTAAAATATTTTCCTACTATGTCTATACCATATTTTTATATATGTATTTATCTTACTTCCAGATATTTTCCTATAACATTATTTTAACTAAAATAAACACATCTTCACTTTGTTATTTGTTTGTTTAATGTTTTAAATTTCAAAACACTTAAAACTTTCAAAGACAAAATATTAATCAAAATAACTTTACCTTTCATATGTGACTTTGATAACAAAGTGGAAAAGTGATAAACAGTCTCCCTTTAAAAAAAAATGCCAGCACTTCCAAAAAGCCAGAGAGGCTTATATGTAAAGCTAATTCAGAAAGGGGATAACACCTAAAGTCATGGATAAATACCTTATTTTAATCCAAAAACATGAAATACTTACTGCACCTTCATAATGCTTCCAATATGCCATTTAAAATAAATTATCCTTGAAAATAAGTTTTTAACCATTCAATATACTCTCTGAAATATCTTGTTAACATACTATTTGACTTAAATATATCAAACATTTACAATCAGCAAAACATTTGAATCTGAAAGCCTGACATTCTGACTTACATTTTCCCAAGTATAATATAAACAAATTTTTGAGTATTCAACATATTAAAGTACAACTACCTATTTATAATTAACTTTCAACAATATGGCACACCAGTAAACACCAGTACAACACTTTATAGCAATCATATTATGTGAAATTACAAGTGGAAAACAAATTTCTCAGTAACAGTGAGTCACCAAATTCCTTCATCTAATAGTTACTATAAAAATTTATTTAAAAAACCTAAACACACAAACATGATTAAACATTTTTAAATTATATTGAAATGTCATGAAACTTTTTTTTTACGAAAGGAAAGTTTCAAAAATAAAAGGACAAATTTAATTCTAAGTATTTCATTGTTTTCTACTCTTTTAGAAAATTATTTATTCAATCGCTTCTTTAGGTTCTCAAGGTGTTCCACATTAACATCTTGTAATGCCAGTACCATTGCTTTAGACAAGGAGGGATTAAGGGAAATAGTCATCAGACAGCACAAATCTATTAGATCTCTCTGACACTTCTGCAAACCTTCCTGGAACTTTTGATATTGAAGAGGATCCTTTTTTAACTTTTTCATTTCTGGTACTGAAAACCCTATCAGACTAGTAAGTATTTCATCTACAAAGTCTACATCTAAATATGCGGTACCATCAGAAATCTTTGCTGTTATACTCCAAATGCCACCAGAACTTGAGAGATTTCCAGTTAAGGTTACAATAAATGCTTTGACTTTCACTGTTGTAACTTCCTCTAGTTTGCTGGCCATTAGAACAGACAAATAGATAAAGGGTGGAGAATACAAATCCAGGGCAACAGAAAGATTAGTGCTATTCTCTGATGATCTTAAAGAATAATTCTGTAAATGGTGATCGCTTTCATTAGAAATTTGTGAACTTTTTGGTACATAACTGCCCAGTTCTTCATTTAATATTTTATTATTTAAGGAATGTCTATCTGAACTGCTGATGGTTGGTTTTACTTTATTATCTGTCCCAGAGTTCTTATCTTTATTTGTAAAATCATGGGGGAGTAGTATATTATGAACTGAAAAAACACTATTGTTGTCTCTAGCAGATAGACAACTAAAAGATTTGTCTTCATTAGTCATTCGTTCAGATAAATTTTTTTCATTCCAATTACTGTTTCCATACTTGCAAATCAAAGAAAAATCATTTGAAGTATTATGTTTATCTGAAGATCTCTCTATTGTTTCATCTGTGATTCTGTTCAAAGTCAATGACTGCAATTCTTTAGGCTCCATTTGTTCTTTCTGGACAGCTTCTTCCAAAAGCAAGGCCTCAGCCAATGAAAAGTCATCTAATTCCCCATCAGTGAAATGCACAGATTGATTTGGTGGTTTCTCCTTTGGTCTTAGAGAAATAGCAAGTCCTTGTTCAAAATCTGACTGTCCTGGGGGAAAAGCATTTGAGGAACTACCTGTGCTGAAACATCCTCTTTCCAAAGAGGTGTCATTCTTTGCTGCAAGCTCAACATTTTCATCAAGACTTGCCAAGAGTTCTTCATCAGAAGGCCCTAACACAAGATCGAGATCATCTGTAATTCTAGGGATGCTTTGGTTAGAATTATTTGGTATGACTGAAACTATAGGAACAGTTTCCCCAATTAATCTTCCAAGTACTTTTTCTTGTGCATATTCCTCTAAAAGAGCATCTACTTCTCCTCCCAACACCTTCACATTTTCTGGTTTCAATAAGAGAACACCAAGACGGAAAGAAATGTTTCCATAAATCAAAATTTTTGTACCTGGAGGAAGATTACTATGAAGAACTGGAATAGGCTGATATTCCATTCCTTGCACTTGGACAATTCCATCAGTTAACTGCAGCATCAACATTCGTGAAGGTTTTGCTTCCCAAGGTTTTGGGGTTACTTGTGTTTCAGCTGTAATTAGGTCATTCATATTATTCTTTCCTCTCAATTTTTGTATCTGGGAATATGCAGGTTGACTTACATCAACCAATGAATTAATCTGCAGAGCAAAAAACCCATTCAGTTCTCCTTTTGGAACTTCTAAAATGCCATCAGGTAAAAGAGGATGCTCCAAATCTCTCAGATCAGTTAGGAGCCATTGCTCAAACACTTGTTTGTTTATTTGTGCCTGACTCAAATTAACATTATTATTTTCTTCTTGGATCCAGTTAATACAAGCTTCCAGCCACATCAGAGGTACTTTAACATGCCATGTAGCTAAAAGCCAAGTTTCAACTCTTAATGCAATACTAGTCACACTCATTTCTTTTAAATAAAAGATATGTCATATATCTGTTACCTAAAAAAAAAAAAAAAAAATTATAATTCAGTACACTTAAATATAGTCTATAATTCTGTACAATGCACAAACAGGCATAACCATACCCTTTTGATTTTTCTCGCTTCAGCATCTTAAAAGTCTTTGACTTTCTACATAGCCAAAAATCAAATATCACAAGTAATCAGAGGGCATAATGAGAAAAGCAAAAGTCTGAAAGTTAGCTCTGCCAAATTACAAGCTGTCTGACCTAATATAAATTTCTTAACTTCTCTAACCCAGTTTTTTCATCTTTAGAATGTCAATACCGTGCTCGCTTCAGCAGCACATATAACTAGAATGTCAATACCACCATCTATCTTACAGGGTTGTTGTGAGGATTACATGATTAACATTTGTAAAGCAGAATGTCAGACATGGTAGACATGCAGTAAAAAGTAGTTATGATTATATTAATAACCAGATTCTGATAATCTAGTTAAGAAACGATATTCACTAAGGTCATTTTCATATCTTTAATTCATATTCTATTAAAACATACCATTGTGTTTGACCATACAGCACTTAAATATGTGCTCTAAGGATAAAATTATAACAAATAACAATAAATACTATGCTGATATAAAGCATGTTATTTGTTTGGCTAAATAATTCTCAACAGTCTTACCAGGTAAATATACTTCTGATTTTCTCAGAATGATAAAACAGTAGCAAAACAGTAAAGACTAATTAACCCTCTGTTCACAAAAGTATATTTTTTCCTTCTACAGATGAGGCTAAGAGATAAAATTTATAAAAGTTTTAATATGTCCATAAGAAAACTTACCATTTAGAACAGGAGCCTAAGATTTGATGACAGGACTTGGAAGTGGTTGTTCAGTGGAGCACTTGTAACTTCT
The DNA here is from genome assembly GCF_000325575.1 of Pteropus alecto. Lineage (NCBI taxonomy): Eukaryota > Metazoa > Chordata > Mammalia > Chiroptera > Pteropodidae > Pteropus > Pteropus alecto. The sequence goes on from NW_006438906.1 coordinate 4,623,605, forward strand.
ACTACTCAGGAAAAGCCCTGGGAGCTAAGACCAAAAGCAGTTATAAAGGGTAATAAGAGGAAGCTGCAAAAAGAATCGATGGCCTATTTTCACGAGTGCAAGAGTTGGACAGAATGGTTTTTCAGGTTCCCGTTATCAATCAGGATAGAGTGTAGGTAATACTGAATAAAAACATGAGGTTTGGAGTGAGATAAACAGAAGCAAGTGACCATGAGAAACTTATACATTCTAAGCTTGTTTCCTTGTCTATATAATAGTTACTTCCTAGGGCTACTATGAAAATTAAAGGAGATCAGAGAGGACAGCTGGCAGGCCACCAGCCCAGGAACAGATCTTAGGCAGCTGGGTCATCTGACCCAAGGGGTAATCCAGCCCATTTAGGCTGCTCACCTCAGCCTCAGAACCACCACCTCTGTGGCCAGTCAGCCATAGGGCATCCAACAGCTGCTGCAAGCCAAGAAACGAGCTGCCCAGAAGGTGTCCAAGGCCCACAAGTGACCAGAAGCTGAAGCAGGACAAAGCAGCTCAGGCTAAAACTGAACAATACCATGTGCAGAGGAAAAAAAGAGTTCAAGGCCAAAGAATCTGGGGCTCTGAGATGGAGGAAGAAACCCAAGAGAAGACAACAATCCTCCAGACCTGCTTCTGGCAGGGCAGGGATGACATCCTGGATAATCTCTTGGTTTTACCTGCAAAATCAGCCAGAAATCCATGAAAACTACCGCATAAATAGATAAAAGAATAAAGAAGCACCTGTTCCATGGATTGGCATTTTAGATGCTTTCATGAAATATGAAGCATTAGCAAAGCTCGAGCTATTTCTTATGAAAAGGCAATCATATATAGTAGGTTCCTTCACTTTTTGAAGATAGCAAATCTTATTTCTTTGTACAAACTTAAAGCTTATCCAAAAATTTCATTTTTTACCTTGTATTTCTTGGAAATTTATTCAGTATATACATTGTCTGGTTTCCTATGTCTTTAGGCTCAAACATATACATTCCATACTAACTTTTTCTTTCTTAGATGTAAGAAAAAATTTTTTTTTGAAAAAAGAGATTAAACTTTCTTCCCCTAAAGCTTTCTTAAAGGTCAAGGATTTTATCTATAAAAAAGTAGTAAATAGTTATTTGTAACCTGTATTAAGTAGCAGCCAGCCTTAAAATAGTACTTTCTGGTTAAGGGTTAGAACAATGAATATTAGTATAATTGTTTGGGCTGCTTTTAGTTTCTCTTACTCAAAATACTAGATGACAGAACTCAAGAACTTGTTACATATTATTAATTGGTGTACTGATAATAGTTTAAAAACTGTGGCGCCAAATATTTTTCACTTACACACTCTGTGACCCTAAACAAGTGGTCATATTATTCATTTAACAAATAGTTAAAATTTTAAAGGATGAGTTATAGTTGTGAGGATTACATGAATAATATTTCAAAGGAGTTAAGAAGGTCATTATAATTACTGACCAGGTGAATCTTTGTATTGAAGAAAATGATTGAGAGTTTATGTATATATATATATAAACCATATACATATATGTGTGTGTGTGTGTGTGTGTGTGTGTTTATATATGAAAACAATGTATAAAGGTAGGAAAGGTCCCTTGCCCATTGTGATGAAAATAAACCATGTAGAGTCAAATCAACATGTCTCTTTAACAAAGAAACCAACACTCTCTACACCAGCTCTCTGATTTATCAAATGGAAATACTTCCTAACTTATTGCTAAGGAAAGCAAAATATAATGTGCTAACTTTAATGTATAAAAGAAAAGAAAGTAAGCATATTCTTCTTTCCTTATGTATACATAAAGGATCTCTAGAAGGATATACAGGAAATAAAACTTTAAATATAAAGTTACACTCAATAACAAAGAATAAGATCTTTGTGGGCCAGGAACAGAAGAGAAACCTAGAGTAGTAAGTGAGTACTGAAGCCCCAAGGAAAAGGCAACTAGATAAAAACAGCATAGGCTAAAGTTCCAAAGCTCCAAGGATCCAGCATCCCAATTATGGGTTAAAAGACCAAAAACAGACTCCTTGCTAGAACTGGGCCAAAAAAATATTCCACCAAACACCTACTTATGGCCTATGGAGGGAACTTACATAGAGGCCTATATAACTTGTAGTCCAGAAGTAGGCTATTTACATAAAGAAAAATCCAAATCTCTAATGAAACACCTGACCTAGACTATGCCAGCCAGAGGATCAGGCTGAAAGCAACTCCAAAACCATACAAAAAAGAAAAACACACATGGGAAAAACTATCCAACATGACCACTAAAGCCAAAATAATAATGTATTCGAGGAAAATTCCCACATCAGTAGACACAACAAATAGGAGAATTTATGCCTGCAGAAAAATTTAAACAAAGAATCTTAAATGTTTTTTAAAAATCTTTTTTCTTCCCTCTCTTTAATTCCCCCCACCTTCCACCCCTAACCTAGGGATGTTGCCGTCCCCCTTTTAGACCTGGATCTCTGAAGGCTGGGCATCTCCTCCCACACGCTCAGGGCGTGCACCTGGGGCCTGGCACCCCTAGCGCACTGGGGGGCGAGGTGGCTGGTACACCCGGGGGGGCTGGTACACCCGGGGGGGCCTGGCATACCCAGGGACTGGCGCACCCGGGGTATGGTCCGTGGCTCCACCTGGGGCATGAACCTAGGACTTTCTGCACGTAAAGCAGATGTACTAACCACTAAACTATGGAGCCACCCTTAAAAATCTTTTTAAACATACATGAACATACTAAAAATACTTTTAAAGTGGGACAATTATAGTCTTAAGGAATAGAAGATAATAAAAAATAACAGCCATTTATAAAAAGAATCAACTGGAAATCTTGGAAATGGGGAAGTCTCTGAAATTAAAAATTCAAAAGATGAGATAAACAAACTAAAAACAAATGAAAGAATTTATGCATTGGAAATTACCTAGAACAGAGTAAAAAGAAAGATTTAAAAAATTAAGCAAAAAAGATTTTAAAAGGCTACATAGGAAAGATAGACTCCAACACTGAAGTAATCAGTTTCAGAAGGAGAAAATAGAAAGAGGTGAAAGAAATGGTTTTTTTAAAGATAATGTTTGAAGATTGTCCAAAAATATAAATTTCCAGTTATAAATAAATGAGTATTAAGGATGTAATATGCAGCATGATGATTACAGTTAATCATCTGTATGATATGTAGGAAAGTTGTTGAGAGTAGATCCTAAGAGTACTCATCACAAACAGACATTGTTTTTCTTTTCTTTTTACTGTATCTATGAGATGATGAATGTTAACTAAACCTATTTTGATAATCATTTCACAATATATGGAAATCAAACCACCATGTAACACACTCTAAGCTTATACAGCGATATATGTCAATTATTTCATTAAAAGCTGGGAAATGACACAGCATCAAGGACAAAGAAAAAAAAATCTTATGACTCAGCAAGCTGGATTTAAAATTTCAGATAACAAAACTGTAGAAAATACAAAAAGAATTCAGAGGGAAATTAAGGTATTCCTGTTTTGTCAAGGAGGACAGAGATACTGATCAAGTTAGAATTTTATAAAAAATATATAAAATTATGTTTAAAGTTAAAAATGGAGGGTTGAAAACACAATTTTTATAATCCCTCTTGAAATTCCACAGAAAACACCTTTTTCATTGGCCATAATACTCTAAGAACAAAGAAAACGGGAGCAGAAACAATGGCAACAAATTTTGGAAGCTTGAAAGCAGACACATAAGTAGTTTATGACTTAGCAGATAACAATAAGTTAAATTCTAAGCTGGTATTAAGGATGGCTGATTTAAAACCCAGAACACACAAAAGCCAATGGTAAGTACATTTGGAAGTAAAAGGCACTCTAAAAACAAGATTGATTATAAAATTATTTAAGACACTAGGACTGGCATCCCCATCCCATGTCAGAGAGACTGCTCCTCCTACCTTCTGGAGAGCATAAAACAGAGGCTTTTAGATGGGGACACCAGAGTACTGTTGAATTCTTAAATACTAAATGCTGGATACATGTTACTTTCTTCCTCCACAAAGTTTCCAGAAATACCAATGACTAGGCCTATACTCCTCTAGAGAGAGATTAGACAATCTTTCTCTGGGCAGTCTTACCATCCTAACAGAAAAGACCTAGAAATACTAACATGAGAGATTCTGTGGTTGAACAGCCTATTCTGAGACTGCATCAATGGACTCAGGGTTCCAACCAGCTTTCTTTTTAGTTTCCCACTTAATAATGACAAGATATCTGAGAAAAACCTCTAACAAGAAACCACATCAAACAGAAAAAATGCAGGAAAATGACTGGAGACAGAAACTTCAAAAAAGCTATCATTAATATCCTCAGAAATAAGACATCATATCCATGAAATAAGAATAGGATGCTATAACAAGGAGTATTCATAGGGCAAAAAAAACAAGTTCTAGAAATTTAAATATGATAGCAGAAATGAAAAACAGTAGAATGAATGGAAAATAAAGTTAATAAAATCTCTTAGAAAAGTATAACATCAGTACAAAGAAATCAATGGAATCTGGGGATTGAGAGTAGGGTAGCTATAATCAAAGAAACGAATTTAGAAAAATTTCCACAACTTAAAGACAAGAGCTTCCAAATAAAAAGGACTCAACGCAACGGATAAAAATAGACATATAACATAGCATATCTTTATTAAATTTCAGAATACAAGAAAAAAGATTCTGCAAGCTTCCAGAAAGTGAGAACAAACAACAAACGATACATTCAGAATATCAGGAATGAAAATGGCTTTAGATTTCTCAATGGAAGCTCTAAGGTAAATGAACAATTCCTTCAAATTTCTGAATGAAAATTATCTCCAACCTATAAATCTCTACCCAGGCAAAGTACCAATTAAGTATGACAATGAAATAAAAACATTTTTAGATCAGCATTGTCTAAAACAATTTTTGTAATGGAGAATGTGTTCCAACATAACAGAAAAATAAACCAAGAAAGAGGAAATATCTTTGATATTACACAAAACAGAGGCAAAACATTATAGTAAAGGGTATTTGTAGGATGTAAAGGCAAATAGCCCAGAAGGCCTTAGGAGAGATTATATTTTATGAAGATTAAATTGTGTAAGACCCACTGTTTCTGAGATTTCACATCTTTCTCCTTCCTGGTTTACACCTGTTAATTGGAGTATTGATGTATCTCTATGTACAACTGAGATTTAAATAACTGGAGGAGTTAGGAGTTGAACTAATAAAAAATATACAGAAAACTAAGATAACTCAAGAGAAAATAAAATGTTGTACAAGGAAGAAAAGTAGTATTTGTATATTATAGGCTTAGTTGTAATTGACATGTATGTAGTCATAATAATATACACTCTAAATACTAATCTGACCAAAATTTTAATACGGCTATACAGAGATAATAGAGATGGACAAATATGTGTGACAGTGAAAGGAGAGGGTAAGAAAAGTAGGTGGAAAAAGAGCTAAATCCTCATCTCTATAGTTAAAGTCAGTAGATAATGCCAAAAACTGAAAAATCAAGAAGTAGTATTATCTGTATGTATGGATTCCAGAGCTATAGAAGTAAATATAAAAAAGAATCAGCTAGAAAAGTTGCAAGTGGTTGCCTCTGGAGTAAGCGAACAAAAGAGAAGGCAGAAGATTGCTATTTTTCTAAATAATTCTTAAAAGATTTATATTTTAAATGATACATATAAAAGTTTTATCTTCTTTGATCTCCTATGTTCCACTGATTTCTTTGTACTGATGTTTAATTTTGGGAGAAGACTTTCTTAACTTTAACTTTCATTTGTTTTACTGAGTTTTTTATTTCCGCTGCTAGCAATGAACAAAATTAAAGGTATAAAAGACAAAATGCTTTCCCCTTAAGATCAGAATAAGGCAAAAATGTTCACTCTCAATACTTTAACATCGTACTGGAGGCTCATGTCAGTGCAATAAGACACGAAAAAAAAAATAAAAGGTATACAGATTAAAACAGAAAAAAAAAATAGCATAAATACAGATGTACAGACCAACAAAACAGACTAGAGAGTCCAGAAATAAACCTTCACATTGTGGTCAAATGATGAACAAAAGTGTCAAGATAACATAATGGAGAAAGGACAGTCTCTTCCACAAACGGTGCTGGGAAAACTAGATAACCACATGCAAGAATAGATACATCTTATATCATATTCAAAATTTCACTCAAAATGGATTAGAAATCTAAATGTAAGACATGAAACTATAAAACTCCTAGAAAAAAATCATAGAAGAAAAGCTTCATGATATTGCAATGATTTCTTGGCTTTGACACCAAAAGCACAGGTAAAAAAAAGCAAAAACAGACAAACAGGACTGTATCAAACTTGAAAAGTCTGTGCAGCAAAAAAAAAATAACAGTGAAAAAGTAACCTACAGAATGGGATGAAATATTTGCAACTCATATATCTGCTAAGGGGTAAATATCCAGAACATATAAAGAACTCAACTCAAGAACAAAAAACAAATAAGCCAATTTAAAAATGGGCAAAGGACTAGAATAGGCATTTCTTAATTGAAGATATAAATGGCCAACAAGTATATAAAAAGACGCTTGCCATCAGTAATCATAAATGAAAACCAAAACTACAATGAAATATCATCTCACACACCTTAAAATGGCCACTGACAAAAAATAAATAAAAATCAAAATTAAAAACAGGAAAAAAAGAGTGAGGGTGTGGAGAAATTGGAACCCTTGTGCACTACTAGCAGGACTATAAAATGGTGAAACCGCTATGGAACAGTATGAAGGTTGCTAAAAATATAAAAAATGTAATTACCATACGACCCAGCAATCCCACTCCTGGTATGTATCCAGTAGAACTGAGAACAGAATCTTGAAGAGATGTTTGCACACCTATGTTCACTGCAGCATTATTCACAATAGACAAGATGTGAAAGCAACCTAATTGACTATCACCAGATGAATGGATAGAGAAAATGTGGTATATACATAAGAAGGAATATTATTCAGCCTTCAAAAAAAAAAAAGGAAAACCTGTCGTATATTACAACATGGATGAACCAAAGGACATTATGCTAAATGAAATAAGCTAATCACAGACAGACACTGCATGATTCCACTTATATGAGGTATCTAAAGTAATCAGACTCTTAGAAATATAAAGTATAAATGTGGTTGCCAGAGACTGAGGGGAGGGAGAAATGGGGAGTTGTTCAATGGATACAGAATTTCAATAATGCAAGATAAATAAATTCCAGAAATATGCAGTATAACATATGTATAGTTAACACTATAATGTACACTTAAAAACTGCTAAGGGAGTAAAAATTTATGTTATATGTTTTGTACTACAATAAAAAAGGGGGTAATCAAGAGGGAAGAAGAAGGGGGAATGAAAAAATAAGACTACCCCAATTGCAGATGACACGAATGTTTATGAAAATGCCGAAGAATCTACAAAAAGCTATATCACCTGATAAGAGTTAGCAAGGTAAAAGCATCTTTTTCGTGCTCTATTTAGTGCCACATTTTTTGTATTTGTTGCTTGTTGTTGATGACTTCACTGTTTAAAATGGCCCCCTAGCATACTGCTAAAGTGCTGTCTAGTGTTCCTAAGTACAAGAATGCTGTGCTGTGTCATATGCCAAAAAAAAAAATGTGTTAGATCAAGCTTCATCCATGCATGAGTTATAGTGCCATTGGCTATAAATCCAATGTTAATGATCAACATGTATTGAATAAAGTGTCTTTAAAAAGAAACACACACAAAAAAGGCTATGTACTAATCCACTGATGAAAATGTCATGATCAGACACTCACAGGAAGCTAACCCTATTATTTCCCCTAGGAGAAATGGTTCAGTATTCCCTAATTTACTGTTCACAGTGACTTTACAGAATATAATTACCATAAATAACAAGACTCAATTGTACTAGTAATAAACAAGACAGTACAATTTACAATAGCAACCAAAAATTATAACTAACAAAATATGTGCAGGGTATGTATACTGAAAACTACAAACGACTTATGAAAGAAATCAAAGACAACCCAAACATATAAAGAGATAAGCTGTGTTGAAGACTCTATATTAAGGTTTCTGTTCTCCTCGAACTGGTCTACAGGTTCGATGCAATCCATTCAGAATCCCAGCAATTTTTTTTTGTAAAAAATTACAATTTGATTCAATATATGGGTCAATGGAAAAAGAAAGTCTAGAAATAGCCCCATACATATAGTCAATTGATTTTCTACAAAGTTGCAAAGGCAATTCCATGAAAATGGGAGTCTTTTGTAGAAACGGTGCTGAAACAACTAGACACGCATGTGCAAAAATACAAACCTCAACCAATACCTGTAATGTGCAGCATGGTGACTATAGTTAATAACTCTGTATTGCATATTTGAAAGTTGCTAAGAGAGTAGATCTTCAAAGTTCTCATAAGAAAAAGAAATTTTTCTAACTATGTGTGGGGATAGATCTTAATTAGACTTATTGTGGTGATCATTTCCCAACGTATACAAATAGCAAATCATTATGTCGTACACCTGAAACTAATGTTGTATGTCAATTATACCTCAATTTAAAAAAAGAGAAAAATCTTCGATCTTGGTTTCTTAAAACTTTTCTTAGATACAACACCAAAAGCATACTCCATAAAAGAAGTAAATTAATAAATTGGGATTCATCAAAATTTAAAACTTCTGCTCTGTGAAATATGCTGTTAAGAGTATAAAGGCAAGCCACACATACACACAAAAGACAAGCCACAGATGGGGAGAAACACATAATTGACAAAGACTTGTATCCAGAGTATATAAAGAATTCTAAAATTAAAAAAAATTTTTTTAAATGAGCAAAAGATCTGAATAGACATCTCACCAGAGAAGATATGCAGATAGCAAGTAAACACATTAAAAGATGCTCAATATTATTAGACACTAGGGAAGTGAAAAATTAAAATCACAATGTGAACTACACACCTATTAGCATAGCTAAAATACAAAATAACAATACCAAGTATTGGAATGCTCATACATTACTGGTAGGAATGCAAAATGGCACAGCCACTTTAGAAAGCAGTTTAACCAGTTGCTTAGAAAGAAAAACAGATTAGCATTTTCTTAGAAAATTAAATATGTGCTTATGTCATATAACCCAGCAATCATATTACTAGGTATTTACTCAAGAGAAATGAAAACTTATACTCATTGAAAACCTATATGTGAACATTTATGCCAGCTTTATTCATAATCACCAAAAACTGGAAACCCACATCTCTTTCAACTGGTGAATGGAGAAACAAATTGTGGTACAGCATTACAATGGAATACTATTCAGTAATAAAAAGGAATGAACTACTAATAAGATACATTAACATGGATGAATGTTACTACAGACTGTGTCCCCCAACACACACAAAAAAATCGTATGCTGAAATCCTAATGTCCAATGTAATGGTTATTAGGAGGTTGGGCCTTTGGGACATGCTTAGGTCATGAGGGTGGAGCCCTCATTAAAGGAATTAGAACTCATAAAAGAGAACTCCCCACACACAAAACTATCTTGCTCCTTCTACCATGGGAGGCTACAGTGAAGACAGTCATCCACGAATCAGGAAATGTGCTCATCAGACACCCACCAAATCTGCCAAAGCCTTGATCTTCAACTTCCCAGCCTCCAGAGAAATAAATTTATATTGTTTATAAGCTACCCAATTTACGGTATTTTGTTATAGTAGCTCAAACAGACTAAGACAAATGTCAAATGCGGTATGCTAGGTGAAAGAAGCCAGACAAAGACTGTAAAATTCCATTTATGTAACATTCTGGAAAAGGCAATATAGGAACAGAAAACAGTTCAGTGATTCTAAAGGCTGGGGATGTGAAGAGTAGTCAACCACATGGGGCACAAGGGCATTTTAGGTGTGATGAAACTGTTCTATATCATGGTGGTGGTGGAAGTGATGGTGATGTGACTATGTCTGTCAAAACTCACAGAACTGTAAATCAAAAAAGAACATAAATTTTACTGAATGTAAATTATACCTCCAATAAAAAAACTGAAGACGAACACCAAAAAAATAGAAATATCACTTTCAAACTTGCTGAGGAAAACATTAAGAAAACAATCCAACAAAAGACATAAAAGGAATGGGCAAGCTCTATAAATACAAATAATAAATAAGATGGTAAAATAAATCTACATATGTCAGCAATCATAACATAGATTAACTCACCTGTTAAGATACAAATGGAATAAATCAAATCTAGCTGCATGCTTAAAAGGTAGACCTAAAACAAAATAACATCAAAATATGAAATTAATTAAAATAAAGGCATGTTAAAATCTCTAAGCACAATTCCATGAAGCCATAGCTTAGTGACATCAAGACTGAAAGCTTTGTATTTGTATGATAAGATTCCACAGTACTATCTTATTCCATGTTTTTTAACCTCAAAAAATTAAACCAGATTCATAGCTTTTAGGTGAGCTCATCCTGTAGGTTACCCATTTCCTCCACTATAATTTAAATAGCACAGTGCTGGCAAATGGATCCAGTATAATTTCCAAAGGTGTTGTAGCAACGTGATGATAGTCATTAAGTAAACTGAAATCAGGACAGTGTATTTTCAGTAGTTATAAATTGTTTAAGTGGATTATCAAGTATAAATACCACAATTACAATTGTTTTTTGAAGAATGCTTTGTACTGTAAATCACTCTAAGTACAATATATACCCCTAAATTGTTACACGCAGCCATACAACACAAATGTTATTTTCTACCTGAATCTGTCAAATACTAGGAGATAATACTGTTAATACTTCTAGGAGGAAGAAGGAATCAGTAACAAAGGGAGACTGACTGGTTGTAAATTAAAAAGGTCAAAACTGGACAGAAAATGAACAAGGATGAATTTCAGATAATATTCCTATATCCCAGCTGATACAGCTGTATAAACACAGAATTAAGGTAAGGGTTTGCTGAAAATAAAAATTAAAACTTATTTGTAAGACTTTAAACTTTTTTCAAAATACTTTTACATCTGCAGTATTACCTAAATTTCAAAATAATAATTTATGGTAGGTAGGTATTGTTATCTATTTGAGAATGAAACTGAGACATGAAGAATAAGATATAAAGATCATACTTAGCAGCAGACCTAGAACTGGAAGATAAATTCTGCTAATCTCCATTCCTATGTCTTTTTCTAGACCTTGATGACTTAAGTGAAAAGTGAAAGTACAGCCAGTCCCTCATTTACATATAAAACCCACTTACATATAAAACTCACTCTTAATTGGCTATTCTATCAGAGCACACTATTATAATAAACATACTTTCCTGAAATCTCATTTAAATAAGCTCACCTAGTGCACTCTAAATTATTTCATTTACAAAATCAAGTGAAAAAAAACATCACCTACAGCAAATGTAATCACCTATCACCTATCTTTATGACAACTTCAAAACAACAATGTTATGGTTAAGTGCTACTTTTCCTTTGTTATAGCTCTACTAAGACACCACATAAAATAATTTTAAATTTTTTAAAATGTCAAAGTGATATTTTAAGGCTTACATATCCTTTTTTTTTAATTATTTATTTCAATCATACACTTGTTTGTGCTGTTGAACATAGCAAGTGACAAAACTTTCAAGTGACAATTGGGACAAATTCTGAGAAACATTGCTCAAATAAACCCCAACTAAATCATTCTATTAATGTGTGGCAGTAGTAATAATTATTTGCAAGTACTACCGTCTAGGATTTGAATGTCCACTTTTGGAGCTACCTGACACCCAATAATTTTATAATGTTATCATAACTAGGTAAAGAAAAAATTCGAATGACTAAAACCTCCAAAGATAACCTTAAAACACAAACAAATGTGTTAAGAGATACTTAACATTGTGCAAGCACTCAAATACAGCTAATACCAAATATTTTATCAGTCAAGAACCTTGGGAGAAAATTTGACTGCTAAATGCACATTTATCACACAGCACTCTTCATTTAACAGCAAAGAAAGTAGAGGACATAGTGATCTGAACATAGAAATAGTCTCCACACCTGTATGTTATAATAACTGTAATAGAAAGATTTTGTGTATAATAGGATTTTTTCCCCTACAGGTTAGAAATTAAAATTTTTACTTAAATGGAAAAAGTATCCCATGAGAGATCCTATTATGTGGGATCTATGTTATAAAGTTTGGACTGGGTTTCAATAACAGAGCCCCTTAATAATTTAGTAAATTCTATTATTTGCATCTTCTTCAAAGAATGAATTCCTAAAGTTTTCATTCTTCCCTTTCTCAAAAAACTGTGTATCATAGTTGCTGCAGGTAAAAGCAACTCAGAGGGAAGTGTTAGCTAGAGCAGCACCACTTCCCATCTACTAACACACAAAAAGCTGCCCCTAATCCTCAAAAGTATATATTTTTTAAATTGTATTCTAAGAAATGTTCATACCATATGATCCACTTCTTAAGAAAACAATCAGAAATGAAGACAAAGATTTATGTGTCAGAGTTTATCACTGTATTTTTACAGTGTGGAAAAAAAAACAGAAAAAATCTAAATGTTTAACATCAGACTGGCTCCATGACATGGAAGGTTATAGTCTTTAAAAAGTTATTTTTAAGAACTATTTATGTCCTGAAAATATATTTTTTTTATTTTTTTGCTAGGGAAAGGCCAGCTATAAAACTACATGAATCTTAATCCTCAAAATATTATAATTATGAAAAAGTTTTTTAACAAATCAATTGACATTTTGTGCATGCTAAACTAAGGTGACCACAATAATCTACATGCTAGATTTTGACTACAGAACTGAGCAGAAAAGTAGAAAATTCTATCATTCAGTACTAAGACTTAAGCATATTTGATTTATAAATTAATTTTCAGTCAGCCTCACATATTCCAATTTTTTCAAAAACAGAAAAAGAGATGGAAGTACCATCCTTTTCGACACTATATGGCATTCAACCAACTGAACCTTAAAAGCGCAAATATTTAAATCATAAGCACTCCATGTTTCCACTATCTTCATCTAAAAAATAAAGAATTTGTGTTTTAAATCATTTGAGATGACTTTAAGATACTCTGAAGATAGAAAATTAAGGAGGAAATTTTTATATTTAATGACTGAAATCAGAAAGAAGTAATCAGTGGGGCTCCTTGTGGATCTTCCATAACTTAATGTAAAATTTGAATCTCAACTCTGCAATGTGACCTCAGACATGTTCCTTAACTTCTCTTAATTTCCTCACCCATAAAAAAAAAAGAGAGAACAATTTACCCACAAGACTGCAATAAGCATTAAACTACAAGCACAAGGTTTAGCACATGATGGGGAAATTCAGGAAACGTTAGCTATATTTTAAATAATCATCCAGCTTGATTGTGGGTAATCTCAATTATATTAACTTATCTAAAATAAATCCCACAGCTAAGTAATACTAGCTCTGAATTCACTGGAAGTACGAAATGATCATACAATTCATTACACAATACAGGAATCACTGAATGTATCAATCAAGTTGACAAGTCCTTGAATAAGCATAGGTATAATGTGGTTTGGCTGAAAAGAGGATGAAAGGATAGTGAAAAGACAGACTATCCTATTATTTAAAGAGTAAACCTAAAAAGCAAATTACAAGAGATAAGGAAGAAAACAAGTGGAAAAAGGAAAAAAAAAAAAAATCTAACAATGGCATCTAGAAAAGTTAAGAGCTTGCACCAGTTAGGGTCCAGCTGGAAGACAGTAAAATTGGAAGGAGTTCCTAGATAGGGATACTGACTTTGCCATTTACCAAGGCATAAAATGATGGCTACAGCAGAAATAATACCTTAAAAGAATGTATGATTAGTAGAGTACCCTTTATGTTCCTATTAATGTTAGTGAAATGTCCCAGGTTTTAAATGACAGATTCAATTAGTGTTCCAAATCCTGACTGGCGGATTAAATCTCTATAATCCAAGTATCCCCCGCCCCTACGTACATACACTCATCAATTCTTGGTTGAAAACTTAATCAAAGTCTGAACTATGTAACAGAACAAAAACGTGAGTTAAGTTTTACCTCCCAACAAGACTTGTAGTACTCTTCATGGTAGGGACCATTATAAACTCCAAGTAAAAGATAAGAGATAGACGAAATCATAGTCATTCAAAAAAGAAGCCGGATTACAACTATTTTGCGAATTATTCAAAAGGGAAACCAAGTTACGATATTGTAAATCAGCACAAATTCATAATTACTATAAACGTATATGTATGTGTCCATATATACATACATATACTGCTAACGGTGGATTTAGCTTTATACGTTAATTACTGCATCTTTAAACTTCAATGTGAGTTTGTGTTGTGGATGAAGGCTGGAAGGTTAAAGAGTCGGATGTGAAAATTGGATACGATCAGGCCTGGTGATTTCCCAGGTTTGTCACCAATTCGCAGTGACCTGATGTGTCTCAACAAAAGAAATCATCAAAGCTTGGCACAGGGGCCTAAAAAGTAACTGAACAAAAAGCAAGTAATGTAAACTGAACATGCTAGAACGGTAACATTATTGAAGCGCGAGGTTTTTGATGTCCTGATCACTGCTGAATATCCTGACACACGGTAGGCGCTTTAAAGAATTGAATTAACAGAACATGGATGTCTAAACGTATTTTGATTTGCATTCATTTTGGATGAATGCAATATTACTTCCAGAAAAATCTCAGATAAAATGCGGCGACACTACAAAATACTAGCATCACAGGCCCCACTAACAAAAAGACTAAAGAAAGGAAAATAATGAAAGGTCTCATCATAATGGAGAGCCCTGTTCTCCTGGACTTTCCAGGGCGTGCTGGTTCAGATCGGAACCGTAGGGACAAGTTCCCTAAGACTCCGAGGCTCACAGCCACAACCCGCTCGCGCTGCCAGGGATCCCGCCGGAGCCGACAACCGGCCGCAAACCGCCAGCAGGATCCCCAGCCCGGGCCACGCCTGACTGGCACTGCGGCCCGTTACAAACAGCGGGTTTCCGAGGAGTGGGTCGGGCCAGAGGGCTGCACTTACCGACCCGCGGCTCTCCCCGCAGCCGGGCAACCCGGGCGGGAGTGAAGTTGCGGGGAGGAAGGGAGACGCAAGTGTAGACCGTGGAAACGAGAGCATTCGTCAGGGCCTAGCACAGACCTGGGCGTCCCGCCTTCCCCTCGCGCAACAGCGGTTGCCGGGCCGCGACACTCTAACTACGGTCACCGCGCGCCCTAATCCTGTTTCTCCTCTTCCCGCCCGATTTGCCGCACGCTCACGCCCCTCCTCCAAACCCAAAAGATTCCTTGAGGTCCCGAAAACGCCCCTTCCCCACCCCCTCCCAGTGCGCGTGAACGAGGCAGACTTTAGTTCTCGCGAGAGGTTTTTCCCCTCCCCCAGCTAGTGAGTGCGCGAACGAGAAAGGAGGAGGGCGTTCCAGGCGAAAGCGCTGCGGACGCCATTATCCTCTGTTTCTCTGCTGCACCAACCTCGACGTCTTGCCTACGTCCCGCTTGTTTACGGCCTTTAGGTAATTAGGGTTATTGGGGCTTCGGTATTACGGATTTAGGCAGGGGATTGGCCTCCCTAAAGGCCGCGTTGACTTTTTTCAAGCCCGGTTTTCCTTGGGCCCTTAGCGGCCTTACAGCCTGAAGGGAGGCGCCGACGGGAGGTGGGGCCGTCGCCTCCTCCGGCGCCTCGATTGACGCGGCCTTGAGCCAATCGCTTAGTTCTCGCGCCACCGCCGAAGCTCGAGCAGCCAATCGGCACCGCGGCGGGGTAGGAGAGCGCGGGGAGGCGGGGGAGGGCGGTAAGGGCCTGCGCTCGTTCTCTGTCTAGCTGCGACCGGCTGAGGCAGCCCGGCGGCGTAGGGACGGCGGCCTCGCGCGGTGAGGAGCGGAGATAGTCGAACGGCGCGTGAAAGCGAGAGTCAGACCAGTTTTTCCTTTTGAGGGAGGCTTTTGGGGACTACTTGGTGGTTGGCCGATTCTCAGCGAGGGAACGTTGCCCAATTTCCCCTCCCCCCACCTCCGCCATTTCCCTGAGAGTATATCCGCAGTCCGTGTTGTGGTAATAGAGGCTTTGGGGCATTGCGAGGCATGTGTCTGTGGGATGAGCTGTAATTTAGTAGACAAGAGGTGCAAGACCCTTGCGTAAGAAGAAGGGGCCAGCGGGCGGCACCCGAAGGCGGCAGAGAATGAAGCCGTTCTTTGGATTTCGCCGCACTTTAGCTTTCTCAGCTTGATCTTGGAGCTGGAGCTGGAGCGGGGGAGGTCGAATGGTCGGGGCTTCCTCCGTTGCTTTGTCTCTCCCGCGGTGGGGGGAGGGTGCGGGGGATGAG
>NW_006438906.1:4640173-4660998 GCF_000325575.1 Pteropus alecto
GGGTGTACCTTAGTCGCGCGCATACTTAGCTATTTTTGAGGTCTTAGGAATGGTGACTAAAGGACCGCGGCAACGTTTTATTCTTAAAAATATACTGTTTGCCTTTAAACTTTTTTATCCAAATTTTCTACCACACATTACTAGTGAATTTAGTGATGGGCCAGAAGGAGAGCGTTTCAGTTAGTCGTTAAACGTTGTGGAGATTGGGAGGCGTAAATGTTTCCTTGATTTTTTAGTGCTGGCCTACCTACCTTTTTTAGCAGAGGCCACATGTCGCCTCCTGCCAGTCCAGAGACGGCTGTTTGCAGTCTCATCGCCAGTCTGGTTGTAGAAGGGTAATTGTTAGGTTATATCCTTTTTAACCTAGTGTAAAATACCCTGCTTGTGTTCGAGGGCTCTACTATCTCTTGAATAATCGGGCAGCTCTGGCAATGTGGTTCTGTCTGCTCTTATATTCGTTTTTGAGTTAGATTTTTCCGGTAGATTGACCCGATTATTGAATATGGCTTGAATTTGTCTACGTAAACTTTCGAGGTTTTTGGAGAATAGCATTTCAAGTCACCAATGGAAAAAAAAACTAAAAACTGTTTAAAATGTTAACACTAGTTTTACCTTTTTATAAATTTATGCTCGGGGACAAAATCAGCTCACAGGCTTATGCGCCTTTCGTCTTCTATGTATTTATCACATAAAATTACTAGTTTCCGTGATAGGATTAGATCCAATGGCAAAATAGTGTTTGTTTTTTGTCGGAAAATTAGATATGATTGTTTTGGGTTTTTAAGGCAATCATTTGAAGGTTTAAGGCCCTAAAAGGAAGAAAATTTTAGAAAGAGCTCAGTTGTGTTTATTAGTGTTTAGTAATCAGCGATCAAAACCAAAACTTGATTTATGTTGGTTTCTGTAGGCTACTGCAGCACTAGGGTGTCAGTTGGTCCCGCCCAGAACACTTCAGTTCTGCTCTGCAAGGATATATAACTGGTACGTTCTAGACGCAGAGTCATTTCTTTGCCTTTTTAAAAAATATATATATATATTTAGCAACATGCATTGTTTACTTTCCAATAAGCCAAATGTACTAGCCTCTTCATTTTTCAACAGATCAGTGTGTCCATTTAATCCAAGAAAATGGAAACTGAACAGCCAGAGGAAACCTTCCCCAACACCGAAACCAATGGTGAATTTGGTGAGAAAACATTTTAATTGTAACAATTTTATATTTTCATTCTATGTGTGATTGTTTAGTTTTAGATCCCTGTCAGTTACAACTTGGCTTTTATTTATCAACTTAAATAGTAACATTTACAAAGGTAACAGACCAGAAGAAGCCGATAGTTGTTCCCCCACCCCCTTGCATTTTGGAATTTCTAATCCTTTGAAGTATTGTCACAGTATCTTGTATTTAGAAAAGGATGCTGGAAGGGAGCATGCTTTGATTCGAATTTAAAAGTCCAAGAATGTAAGTGCCTTTGGCCTTTTCAGAAGTACTTGGAATTAGCAACAGACCTCTTCAAACAGAAAGAGTTGCTTTTTCTAATTTAACTTATAGGGTAAAACAAATATAATCGAAGATGCTGATATTTTCTTTGATGTCTAAACTGTTAATTTCTAGGTAAACGCCCTGCAGAAGATATGGAAGAGGAGCAAGCTTTTAAAAGATCTAGAAACACTGATGAGATGGTTGAATTACGCATTCTGCTTCAGAGCAAGGTATAAATTTTATTTGTGAAAATTTGAAAGTGGTTCTTAACTAGAGTAGAAATTAAGATAGATAAAGTTCCGATTTGGCCCTCTGGTAAGCCTTTAAAGCCTTATAGGTTGAAGAATATGAAAGATTTGTTTCTGAACAGACTTGTAGGTCATCCTGAGTCTGTTTCTATCTTTTGACTAACAATTAAAATGAAATTAGTATAGTGAGCCACTTACAGGTCAAACCAGGAGAAAGGGTGTGGGTAATCTTAAAGCATTAATGGATTAAAGATTATACCTTGATTACATTGTGGATTTGATAGAATATGTCCTGGTTGACAGTTTACTTGATTAGTATTGCTATGCCACAATGTAAAGGTGTATCTGCTATTAAAAAAAAATTTTTTAACCCGTGTACTGTAAAACTAGGGCTTAAGTTTATTCTGACATTCTGAATATTCCAAAGCTCTGTCTTGGTATTTAGACCGCAAAAAGCACATAGACTCTAGATGTTTTTTTAATTAGATGATTTTGATATCCCCAACAGAGTTTTCATTTGCTTTTTTGTTTGTGTGTTTTTGGTTAAAGCTTAAGAGCACTGAAAGAAAAAGGCAGACTTAATTTCTTGTCCTTTTACTTTTTCCAGAATGCTGGGGCAGTGATTGGAAAAGGAGGCAAGAATATTAAGGCTCTGCGTACAGACGTAAGTATTAAAGAGTTTAAACTACTACACAACAGCTTCAGTTTATGTGTGTGTAGAAATTTAAAGAGTTGCATCATAGAAATCATTTAATAGTCTAGAGACAAGCCATCGTAATAATTGATTACATAGATAATTTCAAGGTTTGCCATTCCCAATTTTAACAAATTTCAGATTGGGTTGGATGGGAGTGTCTATTAAACCTCTTCACTTTCTAATAACTTTCCACCAAATTCTCTTCAAGATAACATTTAATTAGAAATAACAATTGTAAAAACCCTTATGTACCATTTCCCATGTATGAATCAATTACAGTATTACTGAAAACCATTGCAGGTGGCTGATAAAACTCAATTTTTATTTCCCTTTTTTTAAAGTCATCCATCTGTTCTTTAACAGCTTGCACATGGAGCACAAAGAAATTAATGTTGGGCTTGCATGATTAAACATGGGTAAAGACTAGAGTAGGCACTTAATATTATGATTGGGAAACCATTTGTCCATGCCAATGATTTGAGTCTTCATATAGTGGGTTGACTCTTGTGATTAGACACATTAAATGTTGGTATCACACCATAAGTAAGCATAGTTATAGGACTTGGCTACACCAAAATTTCTTTAAATTTTTTTTCTCCTAGTGAACACACACTTTCTTGCTGAAATTGAGGCAAATAGTAACTTTGTGTTGAATACTTATTTGATAGTATTTCATTTCTCTCTTGGTCGCAGATCTTTGTATGTTCCTCTTTGATTACTGTAAACTGAACTTGAAAATTTGTTTAAAAGTTTATAAACTTTTGCCTGTTTAGGATCTAGGATTGCGTTTTAAACCTCCAGGAAACCAACTAGTCTTTTAAGAGTTAAGGTTTTTGGTGGTGTGGGAATTTTTGTTTTGTCTTATATAAACCTCTTTCCTCTTAATCCAGATGTTCTGTATAATTATCTGGGTTATTAATTTCCCCATTTCCTCAAGCACTTCAGTAAACTGAGTCATGACAGGTTTTGTGTCTACCCTCATGAGCCAGCCTGCTACTGAAACATTTGTTAAAAAAAAAAAAAAAAGCTAGTACCATCATTTAAGGTCCTTAAATGTTAAGCCACAGTCAGATATAGAGAAGTCCATTATTGTGTTAGTCTTCAGAACAACTTAAGCTTGTTTCATTAATTGAGAGTATGAGTATAGTTTGTATTAAATTAAAATTTATTGCTTTTCCCCCTTTTCCCTCTCCTTGTTTTTTTGGCCATATATCTCCGTTGCCCATGTACTGGATCGACTTACCCCTGCGTTGCCCACCATGACGTTGGCCCATCCGCCCCTGAACGCCCATGTGAAAACCCTGGTTGGCTATGCCCAAAAATGTGCTCGTTGCCAAACGGGTACCATACTTGACAACTTCTGATTGAATGCCCATGCCCAATGCCAACATCCACGAACGCCAATGACCAATGCAGTACAATGCCAGTGTTTCAGTCCCAGACAGCAGTGGCCCCGAGCGGTATGTCCCAACAGTTTATGCCTCACTGCCTGATTAGAAAGAGAGAAATGTATTTTATTACCTGCCTTTTATATAATTAAATAGTATCCCCTTTAGACGGTGTATTGTTTTTCAAGTTTCTGTCTTATTTTCCCCATTAAGTCTTTTTGTCACTGAACTTTTACCGTGAGTTGCCCACCCAAACGATCCACTAATTTTATTTCAATGGAAGGAGCACAGCTTCAAGTGTTGCATATTTGCTGCATTGTAAATCAGATTGTTACCAAAATAGTCTCTCGCTCTGTCTTTGTGGCCCACCTTGCTTCCCAACATTGCCTGTTCATAATTTTTTCTGATGAAATGCTAACTCTGGTTCACTTTCCTTCACTTCTCATTTGTGTTGTCTTTGTTTTGTCTCGCATTTGTATTTGTTTTCTTGCAGAGCCCATTAGTGATCTAATTTCTAACTGGTATTCATAACCTTACTCCAAATATAATGTTCACCACTTGCATATTCCCCCACTTTGCCTAAGAGAAGGTGTGCCAGTTTTACCAATGTAACAGCGAGGGTATCCTTAATTAACTTAGTGGTGGCGGGGAACATAAATATTCAACTCTGCTTCAGTTCTGGTCAGTTTATTGCCCACTTAATCTGAGCCCTTCCAAGAGCCCATTCTTTCTGTCTCTCTGCAAGTCTCCTAATATTGTTATGTCTGTATTGGGCATAAAACAAAATGCATGTGTAAATCTATAAATAGGCTACTTTAAATGGGGAGTGTTAAATAATTGTAACTTCTCTGTAAAAATTTGTATGACTACCTGGTGATGAACACAAAACTCATTTTTCTTTTCCACCTTTTTTGTACTATCTGGTATTTGTGATGTTTGACAGCATATTGAGTATCAGTGCTGACATTGAAACAATTGGAGAAATTCTGAAGAAAATCATCCCTACCTTGGAAGAGGTAGGCTCATTTTTCTGTGTATTTGCCAATTGAGGCGGAGGGGTGGTGGTGGCGGTGGTTAAAGTATGTTTAACTGGGGCATAATGGGGGAGGTGGAGAGACAGTGGATATAAGTTTGTAGCAGCAACATCTTGACAACCTACATAATGTACAGGGTTACTGTACCCACCTTACTGGTTTTAAAATGTAGTCTGACCACTCGAGTAAATAGAACTGTCTGTGGTCACATACTTTAATGGGTTTAGCATATATTTTATGGGCTTTAGTTTTAGGGGAGGTGTTTGGGTTTTTTTAATGAGTTAAAATATTGATTGTAGGACTATTGGAAAGGCCTGTTTAATCTAGTTTGAGGATTTTAAAATTCTGTAACAGATGTAGAGAGAAAAGCATTGTATGTACATAGATTCTTAGTATGTAGATTAGCAGTTTCTTGTTTTTTAATGACATAGATGTGAAATATGTTGTAGTAGCTTTACCAATATATGCGACAATAGCCTGATCACACTAGACACTTAACCTATTACTCTTATTTTTCTACTTTCAGGGCCTGCAGTTGCCATCACCCACTGCAACCAGCCAGCTCCCGCTCGAATCTGATGCTGTGGAATGCTTAAATGTATGTCATAGTGCCATTGAACCCCACTGAAGTATGGAGCCTGGCCCATAGGATCAATTTTATTTTTAACATAGTGTACTTTTCCCGTCTCTATAGAAAAAGGCTTAAAAACATGATAAATGAATGGTCTTACAACTCACTGTTGACCCTGCTCCATGCTGCAGTGGGAATTAACTACATTTGCAAAGTGCTTTGCAGTCATTTTTATTATGGTGTTATTTGAATGTTAATAATAATTTTGTGGTAACAGCGACATGCTAAATGGCTGCAGTGTGGGTATGGTGTTGCAGGACCTGAAAATAAAATAGTTTTTTAAGGTGGTGCAGAATGTCCTTTTTTGGGCCTGGCTATTGAGGATAATAAGCACATAACTGGTAAAGTTATTGAAATATAAATTCAGGTTGCTCACTGCAACAGTATGTTATGCTTATAGCAGATAAGTGTGTATTGGGGAATCCTTGATTTGGGACTAAAATTTTATAACTCTCCCTCTGCAGTACCAGCACTATAAAGGAAGCGACTTTGACTGCGAATTGAGACTGCTGATTCATCAGAGTCTGGCAGGCGGAATTATTGGAGTCAAAGGTGCTAAAATCAAAGAACTTAGAGAGGTAAACGCAACTGTTTGATTTTCTGCTATATTACTGGAAAATAGTTTTTCATGTAGAATTGGTTTAATGGGCTTCTCACACTCCCCCTTCTCATTTTCTTTCCTGAGATTCCTCATCACTTCTATACTTATCTAGTTGCTATTGAAATATACCACAAAAAAGATCTGGCCACGTTATTTTGCCAATTTTTGTGTGTGTGTGTGTGCCCTGAAAAGTTCTAGTATTCAAAGATTTTTATGAGTGGTGGGTTACTGAATGCAAATGTAAATTTATCTGAATCTTCTTAGATTTCCTAATTTTTCTCCCTTTTGTGCATTTTTTTTATTCTGATGGATTTATTTATTTGTTTTTGTGCATTTATTGCAGAACACTCAGACAACAATCAAGCTTTTCCAGGAATGCTGTCCTCATTCCACTGACAGAGTCGTTCTTATTGGAGGAAAACCTGATAGGGTTGTAGAGTGCATAAAGATCATCCTTGATCTTATATCAGAGGTATCTTCAGAACACTTTATTTTTCATTTCATGAAACAAATAGATGTCAAAAGTAGTTTCAGAAGGTTTAAACAAATGGCTTTTACTTGTCCTTTCCCTTTTTTTTTTTTTTATCACCCAGCTTTAGCCGTCACTTTACTTTAGAAATACTTTGCGATTGCTGATGAGATTTTTATAGCCTGTAGATCTTCAAAAGAAGTTTTTACAGTATTGCATTGCACAACTTCCCATGCTTCGGTATGGGTTACAGGCTTACCAAAGATACTGATCACCTTATCCCTTGGGATGGTTGCTCTTTTTCATAGACTCCAGTGTGAAATGCAAAGGTTTCTAGTCTCAAGATCTAAGATTTAAAATAGTAAGCTGGCAGTTATTCCCCCAAAAGCAATAAAAGTTACTTTTTATTTAGGACTCACCAAAAGTACTGAATATTTTCAGTCTCTTACTGTTATTTTACCTGTATTCTTGTCATGTCTGAAGTACCTCCCAGAAGAAATAAAGGACTTTAAATATTGTTTGTAGGAAAAAATGGTTGGTAAGAACTAAGGCTATTTTCCTTCGATCTATATAACATTGCTATGTTTTTGTTTTAGTCCCCCATCAAAGGACGTGCACAGCCTTATGATCCCAATTTTTACGATGAAACTTACGATTATGGTGGCTTTACAATGATGTTTGATGATCGCCGTGGACGTCCTGTGGGATTTCCCATGCGGGGAAGAGGTGGTTTTGACAGAATGCCTCCTGGTCGGGGTGGGCGTCCAATGCCTCCATCTAGAAGAGATTATGATGATATGAGCCCTCGGCGAGGACCTCCTCCCCCTCCTCCTGGACGAGGTGGCAGAGGAGGAAGCAGAGCTCGGAATCTTCCTCTTCCTCCACCACCACCACCTAGAGGAGGGTAAGTTTCATTCACACATTAACAGAAAAGAGGCTGTATATAGGGGAGCAGAAAGGGTAGGTTTTTGATGTGTGTGATGTGAACAAGCTGAGATTACAATACATATTGTTGCAGAGATCTAATGGCCTATGACAGAAGAGGAAGACCTGGAGACCGTTACGATGGCATGGTAAGACTTATTTATCAATGTATATAAGGGCTGTGAGGGGTCTTAAAATCAGATAATTTAACTTTTTTTTATAACAAGTATTGTTAATTAAAAAGCTTGTGTTACAAGCGGACTTCTTATTAGCCACTTAGTTGTTTGCCGAAATATTGAGACTTTATTGAGCCATCTTTATTCCTCCAAAGTATGATTTAATGATGTAAAATAAAAATTGAGCATGTAAAAACTAGCTCTGTGACAAAGTGTCAGGTTTTTGTTGATCATTCTGTCTCTTAACACAGGTTGGTTTCAGTGCTGATGAAACTTGGGACTCTGCAATTGATACATGGAGCCCTTCAGAATGGCAAATGGCTTATGAACCACAGGTTGAGTATCGTGGGTATTTGCATTCATATCAGTAATAATTATGTTTGGCTACTCAACAATAAGTATTTTATTTTTTCTCATTGATGTTTGTTTCTTTAAATGCTATGTACTTCAATGATTTCTTCCCGTATAGATTGTCTTCTGAAATAAACTTACTGGGGAGGATGTGGGAGGACTTTGGTTTTTCTAAACTGAGGGATTTTAGGAATATTAAAATATCTGAAGAGTAATTTTGAAAACAGAGTAATTTTGTTTTTTTTCTTTGTGTTTTTAGGGTGGCTCCGGATATGGTAAGTTTTCTCCTTTGTGAAATCAAACATTTTTACATGCTTTCTAAATGAACTTAATGCTCATTATTTAAATCAGATTATTCCTATGCAGGGGGTCGTGGCTCATATGGTGATCTTGGTGGACCTATTATTACTACACAAGTAACTATTCCCAAAGATGTAAGTACCTTTACTATATTGTAAAGAACGTTTACTAAATCATTCCAAGTTCCCTAACTTATAATAAAAGGTTTTAACAGAAATATTTCATTTTAGGCTTGAAATTGTGTTTTAGAATTTAACTGAGGTGTCGTTCTCTAGTTTTTGAGTTTTGTTAGGTGATGGTCATTACTACCAAAAGCTGTTAGGTTTTGAGCCTTTTATTAATTAGAGAAAATGTTGAAGTGTAAATACATTATAATTCAAGCCTTAACGAGTTAGAGGGCATTAAAAATAAATAACTACAAAGTTAATATACTTTATGGTCATTAAAAATATGGGTAATGTCATTTCTTTTAAAAATTTGTTTTTGAAATTTTTCAGTTGGCTGGATCTATTATTGGCAAAGGTGGTCAGCGGATTAAACAAATTCGCCATGAGTCAGGAGCTTCGATCAAAATTGATGAACCTTTAGAAGGGTCTGAAGATCGGATCATTACCATTACAGGAACACAGGACCAGATACAGAATGCACAGTATTTGCTGCAGAACAGGTCAGTTTAAGTTTATCTTTATGTTAGTCTACACGTACTAAAACTTTAAGCTTCCCTCTCAATTGATTTTTCTTTTAGAGGCCATGGTGTCTCAACCTTTTGGGGACCTAACTTCTAAACATTCTAATAGCTTTGCTTTAATTTTCTTCTGCTTTCTTACTAAAAACGGAGACAATTCAATACTAATCTTGCTGGAAGAAGCCTTAACCAAGCAAACTTCTCATTTCTCTGGTGAAAACTGCTGCCAAAACCACTTGTTATAATTATACAGAGCCTGTAGAAAATATAGAAGATTCAGTGGATGTTGGTCTAGTTCTGTGTGGAAGACTAGTGATTTTGTTGTTTTTAGATAACTAAATCGACAACAAATCACAGTCTGCCATATGGCACAGGCCATGCCTCTACAGGACAAATGATTGGTGCTGTAAAATGCAGCATTTCACACCTTACTGGCATTTCTTGTCTTTTCTACCAAACATTAACAACTTTTGATTTCATCTTCTTAATTCTGCTCTACTAATGTCTGATTTACTATTAATCATTTTTAATTTTACATTGCTCTTAATTTGTAATTGTGCTAATGTTTTAATTCTTCTAATTATAATGGACATGTTTATCATTTAATTTAGCATTGAAATTGTCTTAATGTTGATTAAGATGTTACGAACAAAAATTCTAATTCGTACTTTTTTTTCTTTTCTTTTATAGTGTGAAGCAGTATGCAGATGTTGAAGGATTCTAATGCAAGATATTTTTTCTTTTTTATAGTGTGAAGCAGTATTCTGGAAAGTTTTTCTAAGACTAGTGAAGAACTGAAGGAGTCCTGCATCTTTTTTTTTTTATCTGCTTCTGTTTAAAAAGCCAACATTCCTCTGCTTCATAGGTGTTCTGCATTTGAGGTGTAGTGAAATCTTTGCTGTTCACCAGATGTAATGTTTTAGTTCCTTACAAATAGGGTGGGGGGAGGGTGTGCAAAACTAACATTGAAATTTTGAAACAGCAGCAGAGTGAGTGAATTTTAATTTTTGTTCATTGTTGGTTAAAAAGGAAAATTCCCCCTATGTAATTATTGTGAACACTTTGCTTTGTGGTCACTGTAACATTTGGGGTGGGGTGGGACAGGGAGGAAAAGTAACAATAGTCCATATGTCCCTGGCATCTATTCAGAGCAGTGTGCAGAATGTAATGCTCTTTTGTAAGAAACGTTTTATGATTTTTAAAATAAATTTAGTGAACCTATTTTTGGTGGTCATTTTTTTAAGACAGTCATTTTTCAAATGGCTGGATTCTCCAACCCACCCCCAAACTAAACACTAAGTTTGATTTTCAGCTCCTCTGTTGGAATAAATAGATGCATCTCTTCTTGGACATAGGCAAAATAACTTGGCAAATTCAGTTCTGGTGATTTGATGGTTTGAAAGTCCATTGCTTGGGAAGAAATTCCATAATACACATTCATGCTTATAATAAGCTGGGGATTTTGTTTGTTTTGCAAATGCTTGCCCCTACTTTGCAACAGTTTTCTATGTTAATTGTGAAGAACCAAGGTGGGGAGCAGTACTACAAGTTGATTAATGGTATAAATATATACCAAGAGCCTAATGGCAGCAAGTTTTATAATCAGAGTAATACTTGGTTATGGAAGTGACTGATGCTAAATAAATTCTGGTTTTTTATTAGATAATTTCTCACATATAGATTTAAACTGTCAGCCTGCCTAGTGTCTATTAGTTAAACTTTGTAAAATATATATATATTCTTGTTTTTCCATTGTATGCAAATTGAAAGAAAAAGATGTACCATTTCTTTGTTTTATGTTGGATTATGTAGGAAATGTTTGTGAACAATTCAAAAAAAAAAAAAAAGATGAAAAAAGTTCCTGTGGATGTTTTGTGTAGTATCTTGACATTTGTATTAATAGTTAAAAGTTCACTTCCAAATAAACTCCCATAATGCTAGAATTGATGTGTGCCCAATTTGAACAAGGGTTGATTGACACCTTGTAAAATTTGTTAAAACGTTCCTCTTGTAAGGAAATACAGTAATCTTAAATTATGTATTTTTTGTGTGAAGTGTTTTTCTAGCATTTATAAATGAAGTCCGGTAGGGGTGGTAAATAGAGAATTCCAATGGGCTCTTAAATTGTTGGGGGAGTATAGCATAAGGAGAGCTGATTCATGTAACTTTACAAGTGCTATTCTCAAATGTACAAGAAATTTTGATTTCTTAGGTTTCTCTATCTGTAGAATAGTTCTGGCTTGATGGTTGAGAATATTGATAGTAAAATAACTACAGAGTATGATTCCTGACTCAAATTCTTAAGCTACTGCCTGTTAATCTTTAATTGCCCAGAAGGCATGAGAACAACTCAAATTACGTGGAAAAGGATTCGTGGATGTAATTCTAAGTTTAGGAAAGAGTTGTGCATATAAGTATGAAGTGGGCAGTCTTTCTGGCTTATGGAAAAACAAGTTGTTCGTGCAAATGTGCCATTTAAGCAGTATTTCAGTAAGTGCCCTTTTAGAGAAGAATTGAGTGTTCTCTTGATAGTGAAATAAGTGATTGTCACAACATCACTTAAAACTAGAGAGTGCTGCTTAGTTTCTTCAAAAGGTAAAATTAGGCTGAGTTGCCATGTGTTAATTTAGCTCTTCTCCCTTGAGTATTTAAGTATGGGTGAGTTGGGGTTGCTTAGGGAGTAGTACAGCCTACTAGTGTTCAAATGAGCCTTTCCCTCTAGGAAAAAAAAAACCATAAATGACAGTTCAGTCATTCCTTCTGGAGGAGAGAATTCCTGGAGAGGACACGTTTTTCAAGCTTTCATTGGTCATTCAAAAATCGTGACTATGTAGACTTAGCTGAAAGTTTTAAATTTGGCTTCTACAAATCAGACCTTGAACACACGAACCTAAGATTAAGTAGATTGGAAAATGTCATTGGTAAGTGGGAGGAGAGGCCTTTTGCATTGCCACTCATTGGTAACATGGTGTTTGAATGTGGGCTGGAAATTGAGAAAATTCTGAAAGTTTAAAATTCACTAAAATTGAACATCAGTTTGTAAGAAATAACTACATATGCCACGTTCATTGGAGCATTAAAATTTTAAATGTTACAAAAACTTCCAACTTTTTGAAATGTGGTTACCAAGATACCAACATACGTTGGGAACCAGGTTGCACCAAGGTTTTACAGGAATGAGTTTAAAATTCCCTATTCAAATTTTAGTAGTTAGCCTTTATGTTGAGACTATAGTGGAAAATACTTTCATTTCTTGAATGATAGATTATCCTAAATCTGACCACTGATCCCACTGAGATGAAATCTTTTAGGAAAAGTGGACATAGCAATTTTTCTCAAATTTCAGAGGTTTGTCTTATAATGCCTTGTGTTAGTAAAATGGAATTAGCATTCCACAAGACAGGTTGTGACTTAAGATTGCTGCTAAAGGCGCCTGTATTTTAAATTTTCTCTTTAGGCCAATGAAAATGTCCATACAGTTCTTTTAAATGTTCAGTGCCAACAATTTTGAGAAGGGAGTCTACCTTAAATGCTATATTTTAAATATGTCTATTTTGAAGGTTTGCCCCTTGGCAAGTCTGAAGTAAAACTGACCCAATTTCTTGGTGGTGACACTGAACTTTTGGAAAGCAGTATTACAATATTTTTCAAACTTCCTAGGAGCACCTTCAAAATCAATGCTGATAAAACATGAAAATTTCTGAGCCACACCTCAGCTCTACTGAATCTATAGAAAGGTGCTGGGAATCTGCACATTTAATAAATTCTTGAGAGTTAATACTTCAAGTTGTTAAAAGGTCTTTCCTATTACCTCCACCTTTCCAAGACCGTCCAGGGTCTTCTGGGTGCAAAGGGTTTTAGGTGTTCTGATAAATGGGAGGAAAGCGCCTTTGTCAGCAATTTTGTAATACAATGATGTATATAGTAAGCACCATAACTTCATTAATTTAAATACGTATTTGAGTTTTACAGGGGCAGTAGTTGGCCCTAAGGGTGCAGTGGTTAACCGTCTTTGAAGAGATAATCCAATAAACTGATAATGAAAAACAGTACCATGAGGTGTGTTTAAGAAAAATGTACATGTATGTACACATACACATTTCACAATCACAGTGCTTGAAACAATATTGTAGAGTTAAACTAGGAAAATCCCAGTGTGTTGATCCAAAATTCTGCCCTCTGTTCCTTTAGCAGATGAAAAAGACATCACAGCTTATGTACCCTTACAGGATGGACATCATTTGCCCAAGCCAGGCCTCAGTACTTCCAGTCAGGGAAGGAATCTGACCTGAGGAAAAGAAGGGGAATACCTGGAAAATTAAATCCCAAGCAATTGCACATTTGTCCGTATTTAAAATGGGGAGCTAATTTGCTGAGCTGAGTGGCTGTACAAAATGCAAACGTTTTGTGGGGTTGCATACCCTTGTTTGCCAACTGAGCAACAAGCACTAGCAAACGGTAAACTGAAGTACCAACTATCCTATGACCTCAAACTTTTCCAGCTTCTACCTCATTTTTTTTGTCCAGAACCTGTAAGAACATCCCGTCCTCCCACTCAACAGCTCCCTCCACCCATTTTTTCCTGCTTCCCCAAACTCAGACCTGTAACACTAAACCTGTAATGTTGAGGGAAATAAAAGGCATAATCACCAAAACCACACCTTTCAAAAATCTTTTCCCCTTTTGGTCATCCTATCCCACTTTCCCCTTTTTCCCGCCCCCGAAGTCTACCATTAAGGGATAGGCTTCATGGAAGGGAAGGACCAGCTCACTTAGAACAAAAAAAATCAGTAGGAGGCGGTGGGGAGGGACATGACAGCTGCTTATGAGATCAAAAGAGGGAAAAGTCATTTTGATAGGAGAGAGATTTGGCAGGAGCAGGGTAAAGTAAAAGGCACCAGCATGGTTCGTTGGAGACATCCTTAGGGTTCAGCCTGATGTAGGACAAACGGAGGATGACTAGTGAGAGCAGCAACTCCAGACGCAGAGAAGCAAAGGCTCAAGCCCAACTTCTATTTGGTATGCTACAAACTCTCCCTATAACAACATGGGCTAGTAAAGCACGGCAGAGACAGAGATTTCACACACATACACCACAGAATTCCCTGATTCCTGTATGACATAGGGGACACCAGCTGAGGGCAAATGGGCTTGCCATGGAGTCACTATAGTGAAGGGAGTGGTTATTGCATAGCAGGAGCTATAAGGTAGACAGCCCAGCCAGGGGATACAGCAGAAACCCAAAAGACTGTCATGTCAGTACAACTGAAAACAAGTCAGATAAAGTTAGTCAAGGAAGACATCTGAGCTTAGTGCTGAGAAACCAGACTGCCAGTTTTATTAGCTTTGGTCATTCAATGGTAACTATGGGGAGAACAGGGGCAAAAATTCAGATACCAGGCAGTCAGACTACACCTCATCTAGAGGTCAAGGAATTTGCTGACAAAGGCCCTCTCCTTCCATTGCTTCTTTCCATTGCGCCCAGACCTTGGAAGGTCTTGGAAAGGTAGAAGTGAAAGAAAAATCTTTCAGAGAAAACAACCCTAATAAGGGGGCTTACCTAAGTGAATAATTATTTCCCTTAAATTAGACTATTTAAAACTGGAAGAGATCAACTTACTTTTACTTGACAAGTTTATGTGTTTTGTCTACCATCATGGGAATGGGAACTTACAAGAAAGAAGGCGTATGGGAATTTGGGGGCTCCGGAAGTCCCCATAAAAGCTAGAGAGGAAAGGCTAATACTATCAAACCTTAAGTTCTAGGTAGAGATGGACCCAAATGGATTGAGGCCTTCACTTGGTAGATCAAGTAGCCTTTTTCCCTAGATCATTTATCCATACCTGTGTGTCATACTGGCACCGATTCTGTGTACAGTTCAGACTCTAGAACTCTGTGAGATGAGGCTGACCCTAATTTCCAATTGAGACTAAATCATGGCTTGAGTAATTAATTCCCTGCCCTATTCTGCTTCCCTTGCTCCTTTTCACTTGAGAGTATTGCTCCAGTGAATCACTTGCACAAGAATCCCTGATTTGTACTCTCTTAGGGACACAATCTAAGACAATTGAGCTGGAGCTAGAGCAGAAATTTGCATCATCCAGACAGCCTTGACTTAGATTTTGATGCAATAAGTAAGAAGACATTGAGTTATCTCTTTCTAAGGAAGGGGTAAGACTTTTTTATTTTATGAAAAATAACTGCATTCTGTTAGGCAGGAGTATTTTTTTAAAGTATATGTATGGGAAGAAAATAGTTTAGATGCTGAATTATAATGGACCTTTTGTTAAAAAACCATAGCATCAGTTTCCCCTTTCCAGCAGTACCTAATTTTCCTTTTGGAGTTTTTCTCTCCCAGTTGTTTGTAGGCTTGATGAGATAGAAATCATGGTCCTTAAAGATCCCTTACCATGCAAGAGGGTGGGCATTTTACCCAGGCTTGCCCAACCAGACTCTTTGGCCTGGTAATTTGAATCTTAAGCAGAATGATGCAAGCAAGTTACAATGATCATATTTAGTTTTTTCAGCTGCACTAGAAGAGAACTTTGGGCAGTTTCTGCCCTCAATACTCTAATTGCCTGATTTCTGTTTACAAGTTAGGTTCTCCAAGCTTCCTTTTCATCCTGAAAACTTTATCAATAACTTTCAAAACTTATTTTTGCTTAGTCAGTTGCTATTATATGCAGCCCTTCAATTAAAGAGACTTATCTTGTACAGGGAGCATTGCTAATTTAAGGTCAGGTAATACCAAAGCATGGGTGACAGATGCTGGCTCCACCTCCACAGATACTGCTGTCAACCAGTGTCGCTAGGCCTTCACAGTTATGCCATCTGGGGCATAAATCAGTCATTTTCTAGGGGTGCAGCCAGCCCTATCTCAAGGCTACAAGTGAACGCTCAGAGAAACCAGCAACATGCCCCGAGTTTCTGGTTTTTTCCTCCACTTTCAGACTTCGATAAAATGCCACACCACACAGGCAAGGAATCCGGCTTCCTGACCAGCCACTAAAGGGATGATACAACTGGAATGATGGAGGAGTCCGCTCTCTGTGGGGAAAACTATGACCAATGGGGAATAAGAAAAAGGGAAGAGACATGCCACCTGGCAACCGGTCCTCTCTGCTGAGTCTGCCCGGCCACCACCAGAGACAAACTCTGGATCGCCAGTAGCAAGTGGTCAATTTCATTCAGCCCCAGCCACCAAGCTGCCACGCTCAGTGTTGTTAGAGATACAAAAAAGAATTACTAGACTACAAAGGTGTCGACATTAGTGTTCTTCAAATGAGTCATAGGCCATCATTTCTGGTAAGATGATTAACATCTTGGGGGAGAATTGTTAGCTGTTCCAGACAACAAGAAGATAATTTTTGTGCAGAGGTAGGTCAGGCCAGTTCAGTGCTGTCCCCTTAAACCTGACTGATCTGAAATTAGAAGGGTGTGCCGACTATGTGGTGAGCTAAGGTCGCAGGAGAAGCCTAGAAGTTTGGGACTATGAATATCGTTATCCTAAACTTGGGAGTTATACGAAAAATCCAGACCCAAGTTCGTGAATCTTTAGCACAGATGCCTCTTCTACGTGTCACTGTGCCCAAGAGAGCACGCATGGTGTGGAGTTTGACTTTATCCCTGATGTCAAGGGAGCAGTACTGGTTTGCAATGAGTCCTCAAACTTCCTATCTAAGCCAGTGGATGTTTCCAAATTTGGTGTGATATTTGCTCTTCTGGCACTCAGAAAAATGTTGGCTCTGAATCAGTCACAGTGGTGATCATACAGGATGACTTGCTGGGGTTTGCCCTCAAAGAGTGCCCTTTAGTCTGGAAATACAATGTGCAGGCGGGAAACAACTTGTTCAATACACCTCTGTGTTTCAGCATCTATGGCATGGGCTTGGTCCTGGAGTGGATTAAAAACAGTGGTAGTGCAGCAGCCATGGAGAAGCTTAGCTCCATCGACTCTCAAGTGATTTATGATATTAATGATATCATCTCAAGGATGCTATGTATATCCAGTGTATTCCAGAGTAGAAGCAAGACGAATATTCCATTCTGCATTGGCAAACCTCAAAGGACATGATGCTTTAGAAAAAAGATTTCTCAGTAAAGCTTTTGAACTCAATACAATCTTGAAAGGGGCATGGGTCTGTGGGAGGCATCTGGTCCTTTCTTACAATGCAGACAGGATTGAAAGTGTTCAGAAGCTGGCAGCCTTCAAAAAGAAAAAGTCTTTGGAGATATATCAGCTATGAACACATCCTAACCAATATATACTCTGCCCTTGAACAATGCACACAATTTAAAGTAATTTGGAAATGGCTGCAAAAACTTAACAAACATGGTATTTTTCTTGAATGAACATGTTTATTAGATTTTTCTCTTTTCAAAGAACAGCAAAACATCCACAGCTCCACAAGGCTGGTGGGGCTTTGAACAGATAACTTAATTCTGATTTGAACTGGAAGCATTTAAAAAAATCTTTAGCTTTTCTAATGAATTCCACTGTCAATATTTTATGTCGAATACGTGAAGGACATTAAAATCCTAAAACATCTAAAAAAGAGAATTTCCACTCCTTTACCTCTCCCATAAACTGCTGAGGCAGTTTCTTGTTTGTTCAGTATAGTGTAGACTGTGCCAACACTCCTGCACATTGACTAGCTGTGTCTCTTCAAGGCTCACCACAAAGCAGTGGCCAGCACAATGTTATATCTCTTTGTGTTACTTAACATCTGAACCTTCTCTTTTCCTTTGTCTCACTGTCATGCCCTCAGATTGCACCTCATAGATAAAACGTCAGCATTTAATCTCTACCTCAGGTTATATTCAAAATAAATATTCCTTTGTATGTTTATTTTTGTATGCTTTTAAAAGCAGGTTTTTACACTTATTGTTGTATATCTCCTCTCCCCACCCCTTTTTGCATGACAATCTAAGCCGAGTGATCTACTGCCAACCAGCACCAATTCTCCAAATCTAAGTATGTAAGGGAAACATGCTTGTGTGATCCTCTTTAATAGAAGATACACTAAGAATCCATCTACTTCTGATCTCCAGAAATAAAGTAACTAGAAGGGTTGCTGCTCCTCTTCCACGTATTTGAATTTCAATTCTGAAAATTTCTTCAGCCTGTCTTTGCGCAGTGCAACAAACCCTTGCTTGATCATTTCCAGGACCCATTCCACTGACAGTTCAGCTCCAGCTCGTAGCAACTTTGAGCTAAAGAAGGTGATTACCAGATCAATATTTTGCTTTATATCCTGAAATGAAAGCTGATTTCAAAATTGTTCAGAGAACTCATTTGTAAAGCAGTGTGTGTACACCGAGTTTGGATTGTGAAGAGAAGTTTTCAAATAGGAACTAATGATCTCTAACATCATTTAAATCACTTCTTCCATGACATTTAAGTCTTGCATGTAATCTGGTAAGGGAACATTACTGAAACTCAGCAAATCTCTCAAGAACTGTGGCTTTTTCAGAACTTTGTTGTGTTTTTTAGACAGCAAGGAAAATAGATTAATGATTTACTATAAAAGTATATAATTCAGGAACAGCCAGATGGGAAGAGACATGGGAAGGGCAAGGTATGTGGAAAGGGGCACGGAGTTTCCACGTTCTCTCAGCATGTCACTCTCCCTGAATCTATGTGCTCTCCAACCTGGAACCTCTATACTTTTTTTTTAAATACTTCCTTGTAAGTTCTTCCTCCTAAGTAGGAAATACTAATTTCACTAGTTAAAAGTAAACTATGGTTAACAAAATTCTAATTGATTTTAAACTGTAGTAATAATGTTAATATTATATAATGGAAAGTGTTTATTTCATTATAACTAAATATTTTAAAGCAGTAAAGTATTTAAGAGTCTGCTTTTCACCAGAAAGAGTTTATTTTGTCCCTAAGCCATAGCCTATATATGGGACATTTTACTCACAAAGAGGATAAAGAGCCTCTAATGGTACTAAGAAAACTAGAATAATACAATGCCCTTCAAGGAAGTGGTCAATTTTAAATGCTATATATATGATAAATCAAGGAGAAAAGGAACAGAGAAAAATTACAGAGTAGTGAAACATCTCTTTTCTGCTAAGTCTTCTTGAGGCTTTAGTCTATTGATCACTGAGAAAGTCGGGGGAAATGAAAATAACTGAGATGCCCTACTTTCACAAAATCCATTTTACTTCTCTGCTTTCCTTTTTCTGCATATATGAGAAACTACTGCCTCCTTTTTAGCAGTATCTATGGTCCATCCATTGCTCAAGCCAACTTTTGCAACTTTTCCTCAAGAATACCTCTTAACCCACGATTTAATTATCTGTCATAACTTATCATGACAGAAAATAGCAGACGTAGCAATGACTGTTGCCAATGATTGACATTTAATATAGCTATTCAGACTGATGGCTCTCTTGATGACTGGAATAATCTAACTTGGATATTATTCAAGAGGAGAAAAAGTGATACAGACAGATCATTGATCATTCCTTTCTCCTTTGTTAACCTTTAAAATGTAAGCTTAGGGACTATTTAGAGGTTATTTTGATCTTCTCTTCAAAAACCTATGCCTATGGGGTAGAGCTTCTGGTAAAAGTTTTCAAAAGAAACATAACTCAGCTGGAATATTCCTCTGGCTCTTTGCTTTCACTTTCCTTTCTTTCTATGGACACGATGCCAATAAGAATAGAGCAATCTTACAACCATAAAGACAGAAGACACATGTTAGGGATAGGACAAAGCAAGGACCCTAGTTCCTTGCTGATATTCTCAAATAGATGTACCAGCCCTGGAGTGCCTACCTCTAGACTTATATGAGGAAGAAAAATGCTCTTTTTGTTTAGTTACTATAGTCTGGTTTTGTTGCTTGAAGCACAATCCTACCCAGATATTTGAATGTCTGCTTTCCCCACTAGATCAGATAGCATGTGTTTTTGATACCTGTGTAAGATAGGAACCTTTCAAAGCAAATACCAGAAAATCAAACCCAAAACTGCTTTAAACTATAAGAAAGTTTATTACCTCACATAACTGGAGATCCAAAAGTAGGACAGACTTAAGAGTGGATGTAACCCCATTACCCTCGTTCCATTTCTCTGCTATTCTTTTGGCCTCCCCCATGTGTTGACTTTATACTCACAATGACATCAAACGGACTGTAGCAATTTCAAACCTTATATCAAAGCTCAACATATCCAGTGGGAGCATGAATCACTTCTGGAAGTTCCCCTGGAAAAGCTTTTCTAGAAGCATCCTGCAAATTTATCCTTGTAACTCACTGAAGTAAACTGGGGAACATGCAAAATCCTAATCCGGTCCCTGGCAAGAGGATGCTATTATTCTTAGACCAGTCTAGACCAACCCTGGAGCTGAGGATGCTGAGATATACCAACTGTGGGTAAGAGGGAGGGGTTCCTGAACCACATCAAGGTTCTGTTGAAAAAAAAAGGAGGGAAAAGATGTTGAGTAGGTGAAGAGCTTACATTTTCTATTTCCAGCATCTTGTAGACAAACAAAACATCCACACATGCAAAGTTTATGCTTTATTTCAACAGTAAGTTCCTTGAGAGAAGGAAGCATGTTCTACTCTTGTTAATACTACTACTAGTGTCTAACTCAGTATCCTGAACATAGTTGGAATTAAAGTTGTTTTTTTCCTGTCAACAAGCCTTAGTGAGAGAAAATGACTTAAACTATTTAGACTCTTGAACTCTTTTGTAGATTGCCAGATTTTCTTGCTAATCAATTTGATTCCCAAGACTTAAAACTGCTGGGGTATAAAAGAAAAATCTCAAGTCTACAGATTTGCATATATTCAATAACTGTATTAATGTACTAGTGACTTTTTCTGGAAA
>NW_006438906.1:4661252-4673715 GCF_000325575.1 Pteropus alecto
TCATGACAGAAAATAGCAGACGTAGCAATGACTGTTGCCAATGATTGACATTTAATATAGCTATTCAGACTGATGGCTCTCTTGATGACTGGAATAATCTAACTTGGATATTATTCAAGAGGAGAAAAAGTGATACAGACAGATCATTGATCATTCCTTTCTCCTTTGTTAACCTTTAAAATGTAAGCTTAGGGACTATTTAGAGGTTATTTTGATCTTCTCTTCAAAAACCTATGCCTATGGGGTAGAGCTTCTGGTAAAAGTTTTCAAAAGAAACATAACTCAGCTGGAATATTCCTCTGGCTCTTTGCTTTCACTTTCCTTTCTTTCTGTGGACACAATGCCAATAAGAATAGAGCCATCTTACAACCATAAAGACAGAAGACACATGTTAGGGATAGGACAAAGCAAGGACCCTAGTTCCTTGCTGATATTCTCAAATAGAAGTACCAGCCCTGGAGTGCCTACCTCTAGACTTATATGAGGAAGAAAAATACTCTTTTTGTTTAGTTACTATAGTCTGGTTTTGTTGCTTGAAGCACAATCCTACCCAGATATTTGATTGTCTGCTTTCCCCACTAGATCAGATAGCATGTGTTTTTGATACCTGTGTAAGATAGGAACCTTTCAAAGCAAATACCAGAAAATCAAACCCAAAACTGCTTTAAACTATAAGAAAGTTTATTACCTCACATAACTGGAGATCCAAAAGTAGGACAGACTTAAGAGTGGATAACCCCATAACCCTCGTTCCATTTCTCTGCTATTCTTTTGGCCTCCCCCATGTGTTGACTTTATACTCACAATGACATCAAACGGACTGTAGCAATTTCAAACCTTATATCAAAGCTCAACATATCCAGTGGGAGCATGAATCACTTCTGGAAGTTCCCCTGGAAAAGCTTTTCTAGAAGCATCCTGCAAATTTATCCTTGTAACTCACTGAAGTAAACTGGGGAACATGCAAAATCCTAATCCGGTCCCTGGCAAGAGGATGCTATTATTCTTAGACCAGTCTAGACCAACCCTGGAGCTGAGGATGCTGAGATATACCAACTGTGGGTAAGAGGGAGGGGTTCCTGAACCACATCAAGGTTCTGTTGAAAAAAAAAGGAGGGAAAAGATGTTGAGTAGGTGAAGAGCTTACATTTTCTATTTCCAGCATCTTGTAGACAAACAAAACATCCACACATGCAAAGTTTATGCTTTATTTCAACAGTAAGTTCCTTGAGAGAAGGAAGCATGTTCTACTCTTGTTAATACTACTACTAGTGTCTAACTCAGTATCCTGAACATAGTTGGAATTAAAGTTGTTTTTTTCCTGTCAACAAGCCTTAGTGAGAGAAAATGACTTAATTTAGACTCTTGAACTCTTTTGTAGATTGCCAGATTTTCTTGCTAATCAATTTGATTCCCAAGACTTAAAACTGCTGGGGTATAAAAGAAAAATCTCAAGTCTACAGATTTGCATATATTCAATAACTGTATTAATGTACTAGTGACTTTTTCTGGAAAAGTAAATCACAGTGAAGTCCTTAAAGTTCATTTTTCTTATCAAAATGAAGCCAGAAAGATGAAGATGTCCTGCTTCTCTAGGGACACAGTTGTCAAACTTAAAAAGTTCCATATCTTCCAGAAATTCCAAGATTCTTTACTGTCAAAATAGAGATGACTGATTTTAAAAAACAGTTGATTTTCAAAGGTGTGAATTTTATATTATCGATGGAGATTTAAGTCTCTGAAGCAGGGGAAAAAATATGCCTCTATTCAAAGTTTTCATCACTAGGGAAATTTGGATCATCACTAAATTGACTCCTATATCTCTCTCCCTATCCTATCAAAAAGTATTTTATAAAAAGTTTGGAGCTGTAAGGTGATACTTATTTCCTTTAATGTCTCCTCAGTAGGGCCATTGAGAAAGTCACTGCTTGTAAATGCTGGTTGACATTGGTAAGCTTGGCTTGTAGAAGTGCCCTTGATTTGAGGATTAGTGAACAAGGGTTCTAGTATCAGCCCAGACCATGGCTGTGATCAGGACTTAACTAATGAACCACTCAATTTCTCCTGCAAAATGAGACTCAGTACTTAAGCATAATTTCAGGCACACAATGTTAACAATTCAATACACTTCCTTCCTCATCCATTTCTCCAAATGTTCCAACTAATCATAAACGTTCATTCGGCCTCCAAATAGGCCAGGAACTTAGCAAAAAAGAAAGAAGAGGCCTGCCTGGGGAAGGGGTTAGCGGTACCGCCGACCCCTGTCGCAGTCTGGGGTCCCCAGCACCGAGACGGGCGGCTACAATTAAAGTTCGTCGCGGCCAGGGACCCTGATTCGGGGCGTCACTGAGGGCGTGTACCCTACATCTCGCCCTCCGGGAGAGGAGAGAAACGGGAGCTGCGTGAAGGCAACGCAGTACACAGGCTGGAGTCATCGCGACCCAGGGCACCGCCACGCACTGCAGTTCCACCTACCCGAAAACAGGGTGGGGGCACGGACAAAATGGCGCAGCCATACGGTTCACGGTGGGCAACTCCCCGCCGGCGCGCGCCTGACCCTTCCAGGCCATTTCCGGACCTGCGGAACCGGAAGTGGGCCCCAGGCGCGCGCCTGGGAGTGAGTGGGCGGGGCTGTTCTCCCGGAAATGCCTGCGGTCTTGGCCCAGCGCCTGGTCCCCTTGGACCCCGGGTTTCCGCAGTTCCGCAGAGGCGCTGTTGCGTAGGGAGGGAGGGTCCCGCGAGTTTTTTGCGATCTCGATTCTCTGTGCCTCTGTGGGAAGGCAGGACCCTGTTAGGACAGCGATCCCACAGTGGGTTGGGAGGGGGAGTCTCAGAGGGACCCTGGCCCTTGACCTACCTAGAGAGAGAATAGAGTTTGGCCAGCCCATTGGCAAAAGCGTCGTTTCCTTGTCCCAAAGGGGAGGAGCGTGATGGACGGGTTCCTGACTCCCCGGGAGTCCGCAAAATTCATTGCGGAAAACAGCCAGGATGTATTCATTGATGGTGGAGGCGTGCAGAGGGTGGCCGAGCTGCTGCTCACCAAGGCCTCGGGGCTGGAGCTGCGCGTGGGCGGCTGGAAGGCCCTTCATGAGCTGAACCCCAGGGAGGCTGACGAGGCCGCGGTCAACTGGGTGTTCGTGACAGACACGCTCAACTTCTCCTTCTGGTCGGAGCATGACGAGCACAAATGTCTGGTGGGGTATAGGGGGAGAACGTACAGTGGGTACTGGTCCCTGTGCGCCGCGATCAACAGAGCCCTTGACGAAGGTTGGTGCCCCTTTCTGCCGGTCAGACCTGGCAGCCTTTGAGATTTCAGTTAACTGGGAGGGTCCCAAGGAGGGGGTTGGAAGATAGAATAATGTGTTAATAAGGCGAGCTTGAAGTTCTTCATTGCCACTCCTCTGCTTAAAAGTATGAGAAGAGGCTGGCGTTAAATCCTTATTCAGTGGTAAACGATCCTAATATTTATTATTATCACAGCAAAGTATAAAGTGTCAGTTTTCTCAAGAACGCCACTTTGATGACATCAGCAAACAAAGGAACAGATACAACATTTTATGCAGTCACAATACATTTGATGTAATATAGAAACGGATGAATAAGTGCAGACGAGCAAATAGAAAATGAGGGAGTCTGTCATTTTTTATTATTCATCCACTTTCAGTGCATTCATGTAACACTCAGGTTTCGTATTAACCGTATATTGTAAAAGCAAGGGTCTAACGAATAAAAGTATGACATTGTTAATCAGCGGTTTTTGTTTTTGTTTTTTTCCCAAGGGATACCAATAACTAGTGCTTCGTACTATGCCACAGTCACCCTGGATCAGGTTCGGCATATATTCCGTTCTGACACTGACGTTCCTATGCCTTTGATAGAAGAGAGGCATCGG
Organism: Pteropus alecto; assembly: GCF_000325575.1. Taxonomy (NCBI): domain Eukaryota; kingdom Metazoa; phylum Chordata; class Mammalia; order Chiroptera; family Pteropodidae; genus Pteropus; species Pteropus alecto. The sequence goes on from NW_006438906.1 coordinate 4,665,145, forward strand.
ATTCTCAATGAAACCGGGAACATTCTGCTTGAGAAGTTTGAAGGCTCTTTTCTTAATTGTGTCCGAAAAAGTGAAAAAAGTGCACAGAAGTTAATGCACCTGATAGTTGAAAACTTTCCTTCTTACAGAGATGTGACTCAGTTTGAGGTGAGTTGCTTCTGTTGGGGATTTTAGAATTCTTAATTATCTTTTCATAGTTAACTCTTTTCCTCCCACAACTCCTTTTGAGAATAAAAACTTAAATTTTAAAGTTCTTATGGACAAGGAATACTAACAAAATTAAGTAGTGTTTTGAAGACATTATTTCTCTTATGTTTTCTAATCAGTTTATTTCCTTTTTTCGTTGTCCTTTTAAAATGTTTGAAACCTGAAAAAACACTAGACTGTCAGCATGATGTTGTCACTTAGGGATAATGAGGTCCTTTGAATACTTCAAAAAATTTACATCGTTGGATGAAAATCAGAATGTATACTAAATTTTCTCTAATAAAAATATTTTTTTGCAGAGTTCTACTGTATATATATACTATATGTTTTCCTTTTCACGCACAAAGAAGTAATAACGATATTATTTGCTTTCAAGTACAAAAAATTTTCAAGAGACATAATTTTAAAATGGTGAACATTTTGTATACCCTCCCAGTGTACACCTGGATTTTGTTTTTGTAAAATTCTTTTAGAATCTGTTATCACTGTGTATTTTAACTGATAAGAAGTGAAAGCAACTTCAGCAGAATCACGTAATATAAATATGTTGAATAAGCTAATGAATACTTGTCAAATTGAAATTTTAAACCCTCCCTTTGTAATCGCAATTCGACAACTAATATTACCAATAATATTGTTTATGTCACCCTTTATGATTTCCAAGGCGTTTGTGCATAAAAACATCTTGATCTCATTTGATCCACAGAACAACTCTATGGGGCCTAAGGACAAGGAACATTATTGTCCCCTTTGCAGACCAGGAACCAGTCGAAAAAGAAAATTTAGTTTATCTTGGGTCATTTTGACAGGAAATAGCTAGCTTCTTGATTCTACAGTAAAATGAAAGATGGCCCGATTATGTTAAGATTCTTTAAATTGCAAGTGACAGACACAAAACTAGAAAAAACTTAAATCAAAAAGAAGAATTTTTAGATGAATATTGGTGATAGGAACATCTCGGATCAAGTACTTAATGCCATCAAGATTCAGCCTCTCCTCTTTGCTTCTGTTGACTTCATTTTTCTTTTATTGTAGACCAGCTTCATGAAGTAGAAAAGATCCATGAATTTTGCATCTTACTGCTTCAGCGCACGAGTGTGAGAGAGACAGACAGACAGAGACAGAGGGAGACCCAGAGACAGAGACAGAGAGACAGAGACACCCTTTCTGGTGTGTGTTGCAGGGAGGATATGGGTGTGGATTGGACAGAGGCAGTTCCTAGAAAAAAGGCCCTAGGTCAACTTGCTGTTGAACTTCATTCTGTGCTGACTAACGATTTTGCTAATGCAGAAGTTACTTTGAGATTTACCTTTGTCTTCAAGGTGTGTTATATTCAGGTCATCTAAATATATTACACACTGTATAAAAGAAATCAAACTGCTATTAATGTGGCTAAGAATCCATGTATGCCAGAATTGATATGGTTGTGGTAGATGGGCTGAGATTAAATTTAACATGACTTCAGCATGGAGTAAATTCAGGACATCCTATAGTTTTTTCTTTCAAATGTCCTGAGTTTTGTTTTTGTAGAAGAAAGGAGTGATTTTTTTTGTAGATTATAATATCGATTTAGTTAACATTTGCTGATTTTCTGTTTTATTTACGGCACGGTGCTTTTGATTTGCTTTGCTGAAAAGTTCAATTTTTAAAAATGACCAGGATATAGATTAATTTTAAGGCCGATACATTTAAAAATGAAAATTAGTACCTGAACCATTTCCCATCAGTACTCATTTCTAAAATGCATTTTTATAGAAAAATCCCCAAAGTGTAACAAAAGTCATACTTAAGAATTCTAACACTTTCTTAAAGGAGTATTATATTTTTTCATTTATTTTTTCCATAAGATTATCATTAGTGTTACCCAAAGCACTGTAACCCCTATGATTCCTAACATAACAATGAATATATAGTAGGTGCTCACTTAATGCTTTGATTAGTCAATTTACAGTTATCTTTGTATATTCATTTAAAAGATACACAAATAACTAAAGCACTTTGTGCAACTAATTCCAAATCTGGAAGGATTCTTATGAACAATTTTGTGACTGCTTTGAAATTCAGAAAGTATTAAAATCAAATATCTTTTTATCCATATTTAAAATTTTTCTAATTGTAAAAGTAAAATATATCAATTACAGAATTTGGAAGGTATAGAGAAGTAGTCTTTATTTTACCAACAGGTAATTACCACCGATTATAATTTGGTCATTTTCTCTGTGTATGTGAATGTGTATACATATAGGCAGGGGAGGATTAGGATCATGCCGTATAAACTTTTAAAATTTAACACATTATGAACATCTTTTTATGTCAATAAAATTATTTCACAGTACAATTTTTTTCATAGTATCAATTTTAATGGCTTCACAGTATTTTACTGTATACAATCCCATAATTATTTGCCCAAATTATTTTACTGCAGTAATTGCATTTGATACAGTTTATTTTTTAAATTGAATTTTATGTCTTCTTGTTTTCAATTTTTTGCAGTACTGAGCGATACTGCACAACAGTTTAACATCCATAATTATTTCCTTAGAATGAATTCCTAGTAATAGAAATAGTGAATCAGAGCATCGCCAGTATCTTCAGTCTTGTACTGTATAAAAATGCTCACAGTTCTCTAGAAAGATGATAACACAGATGATCAGCAGTAGCAGATGAGACTGCCCTTTTCCTTACTCTTTCAGAACATGGTATTGGTTGTTATATTTTTTAATCTTTAACAAGTTGCATAAAAAGTCATAATTATTTTTAATGTATACCTATTTACTGAGATTATTATTCACTTTAAGATATTATAAACAAATTAATGAAATTAGAAAATTTTAATTCAGACGGGGAACAATTGCCAGGTTGTCATATTTTGATATGACATAGGTTTGGGAATATAGGTTATTCCTAAGTGATGTAGGGATACTTCTTATTGAAGAAAATCATCTCATGGTCGTAGTTTTTCATTTACAATTATTTTATAAAGGTACTATTTTGAAAATATTTTATTTACAAAAAAAAAAATAGGGAATTTATTTTGAGATTTGCTATTTTCAGTGATGTCAGTTAATATTTTGGAGACATAGAATTTGATTATTAAAAGCGTTTGATTACTAAAACCATGTCACCTTTTAAGAAAATGTTTTATAGATAATTCGAATTTATTTTTAGATTCCTCACTTGAATCATATACACACACACACACACACATATTTCATTTTAAGGATATTGTAATCTAATTTTTATGATGTACTCGTTGGCTACCATGCAGTGGTCATAATGTGACAATTTATGTTTTGTTAGATGCTAGCATTGATTTTGATATATGTCTGGTTCCTAGATTTTTCTAGTTCGCTCTGTGAATCTTGTTAAAAATAAGAGACAATAGCTTCTGTCTATCATAGTAAACATCATGATATAATGTGTTTGATACACAGTTTTATTTTATAAATTAAGTTTATGTCTTGCTGTTTAGTAAACTAGAATTAGAAACCTAGTTATCATATATAAATCCAGTTCTTAGTGGTGATTCGTTCTCCCAGCATTCAATAATTTGCAGACTTTACACCATGTCAAAAAAGGAGTATATGTATTTGCTCTGGAAAACAAAATACTGAATTTCCTAATGTTGGCCCTAGAAAACTTTTACTTAGTGAAAGTAGGTTTGGATCGATTAAGCAATATTAGGTGGTCATTAGGACATAGTATCACTGAATTTTTTTTTTTTCAGTAAATAAAGGAATCTATATTGTCATCTGAAGGAATTTATGTATGGAGCCTTTCTTTCCTTGAAGAATTTGATTTCATTTTTTATTTAATTATTTATGTCATTTAATTAACATATTCTCCAGGATGGTCAGAATATACTTTGGGAACCAATAATATTGATTATTCCCATTTAGTAGATGAGCAATTATAAAAGATGATTTGGGGCTATTACCTTTGATATTAGGATTAGGAGTAGACTGTAATTATTTGTCCATGTTTTTCCATAGTTTATGCTGATCTGTACTTGTAGTTTTATAGAGACTTTTAGAGTTAAGTTATAACTCACTACCTTATAATGCTGGATTAAATTCGTTTCTTCCATGTATAATTGGTAGTTTATTTTGTTATATGGACTTACTTATTGACTTTGACCATTTCTAAAAATGAGAGACTTGACAAATTCTGGCTGTTAATCAAGTATGTCTTTATTTCTGAAATAAGTTAATCATATCTGAAAAGGAACAGGTAAAAAATAAATGTCGTGATTCTCTTCAGAGGTAAGTTTAGGGATGATTATTTTCTTCTTTATACTCTTCGAGTTTTATATGATTAACATGAATTATGTTGCAATTAAAAAAACATATATATATTTAAGAAACTTTCTAAAGAAATACTATCTAGCCATTAAAAATAGTAAGTAGGTAGATTATAGTGACACAGAAATAAGTACACAAAGTGATGCCATTGAAAAAGAACACTAAATAGTACTACGATTGCATAAATTGTATTTTCTGTGCCTTGAAAAATATAGGAAGTAAATTTGTAGTGATAGAGATAATTTAATGTTTATTAGACTCTCTTTTTTTTCTGCAAAAGGTCTCTAAATTTTTAACAGCAGGGTAAGGTTATTCTGCTCTTGAAAAATGTTTTCAATGTCTTTTTTCTTTTTTTTTTTTTATAAATATTTCATAAAACTTTCAGATACCCAGGTAACATTTATATTCTCTTCATTCATCAGGGGAAAAAAATTTCTTTTTACAAACGAGCCCAAATCCTTGTGGCGGATACATGGAGTGTGTTAGAGGGAAAAGGAGACGGCTGCTTTAAGGACATCTCCAGCATCACCATGTTTGCTGACTATAGATTACCTCAGGTTCTTGTTTACCTGGGAGCCCTGAAATATTCTGATGAACTACTGGCGAAGCTTCTCAAAGGTTTGCCAGCTTATTTAAGACATTCTCTATTATACTATGAGTTGTTGTTGAGTCTATGTCTGGTTTCTTTCACAAAACGTCTCCTTTTCTTAGAAAAACAGTATTTTTTGTTGATGGGATGTGTAAAGAAAAAGGCAAGGGCAATTATATAGAGAGAAAATTGCTTTTTGTTGTTTACACTGTGGAATATGAGTATTGTGGGAAGTTGCATTATTTGAGCTTTATAATTTTAGAGCATCATAATAAAATGAAATCTAACTTTACGTTACATGAAAGTATGTGACACTAAGACAGTTCATCTGGTATAGTATTTGAAGAGCATTAAGCTGAAGAGCACACTACACTGTGCAATAAAAGGTGGACTGAGATGTAATATGTACTGGGTTTCGAGTCAGGTGGCTTCAAGATCTGCTGCTGGGTTATCTTATTGATTCTCAAGAGTGGGAGCCTTATTATAATATATAAGTACAGATAATTGTGTTTGTGTGAAAATTAGCTTTTTGTTTTTTAAACATTTCTTTGTATAAGAAAAATAATTGTATAATTTTAACATTAATTTCTCTTTTGGCGGTACAGTATTTTCAGCTTTTTTCTTTATTTTTAAGAAAGTCATTTTTATGACTGAATAATACTCTCTTGTGAAATAGATTTCAATCACCCAAAATAAGAATAACACAGAATATAAAGGTACTATTATTCCTGTGGTTACTTTTATCTGACTTTTATGCTGCCTCGCGCAATCCATTTTATCTCTATTTCTTCATTTGAAAAATAACAAGTGTTTTATGTCATAATGCCCATGTCTTGGATCATTAATTGTTGGGTACATTTAAAAGGGACAACTGTTGGCAATCAGGGCTTCTTTTACATACAACCATATTCAGCTGATCTTTTTTGACCAGTATATGCACTGCTCATTCCTATCTCTAAATATTCTCTTGCTTTGTTTCCTTCATCTACATTTTTTTTCTTTCTTTATTTTAATTCAAATCCTATGCATTGACAAAGGCTTAGCTTAAATATTGCCTCTTCCACAAAGCTTTTCCCGACTTCTGAACCTTTGCAATCTGTGAGGTCAACCAAGGGTTGCCTCACCTTAAAAAAAAAATGTGTGTGTGTGTGTGTGTATGTGTGTGTGTGTGTGTGTGTGTGTGTGTGTGTATGTATATATGAAATTATACACACACATTTATATGATTCAAGTGAGGAATCTAAAAATAAATTCAAATTATCTATAAAACATTTTCTTAAAGGGTAACATGGTTTTTGTCATCAGATACTTTTAATAATCAAATTCTATGTCTCTAAAATATTAACTGATATTACTGAAAATATCAGCAAATCCCAAAATAAAAATTCCCCTTAGTTTACTTAAGCAAAGTGGATTTTTTTTCAAAATGCACTTTACTAGCAAACTAGAGAAAAAAACTAAATGCAAAGGAGTATACACTGATTTTTTAAAAACTATCTTAAGTGAAATCTAGAACCAGGTGACTTGGCTAGGTGAAGTAGAACCTTCCTTTACTGGCCTCTAATGATCATTCTTTCAAACTTGAGGATGTGCTACACTTACATTCCTTTTCCTCTCCTCTCTTCTGGATATCTCCAGGATTGCCCTTGGAAGGCCAACCCAGGTTTCTTTTCATTTTATCTTTAACTCATCTCTTCACCAAAGGTGTATACTTTTAAGCCAATTATGACAATGCAGTTTGGCTAAATTTAGATTCTTCAGAGTGATTCCAGGGCTGACTTTTAGGGCTAATATTTTGGCCACGTTACCTTCCTTGACTCTGTGTCAGTCCTCTAGAATGGTTTCATTTTTTTTCTTCTTCAAAGTACACGTCCTACTCCATACTGTAAGTTGCTATATTAGTTACTTTATTAGTTCCCTAAGGCTGACATAACAAATTTTCGCAAACTGAATGGCTTAAAACAACTGAAATTTATTCTTTCATGGCTGTGCTCCCTCTGAAGGCTCTTGGGAAGAATCCTTCCTCACTTCTTTCTAACTTCTCATGTCTCCCAGCAATCCTTGGCATTCCTTGACTTGTAGCTGCATCACTCCAAGCATGGCTTTTTTTTCTGTGTGTATCCTCTCTCTCTTTGTATCTTCTCCTTTTCTTATGAGGATACTAGTCATGACAGTTAAGGCCCACCTTAATCCAGTATGACTTCACCTTAATTTGATTATATCTGCAAAGACACTGTTTACAAATAAGACCACATTCACAGGTACCAGGAGTTAGGACTTGAATGTATCTTTTGTGGGAACATAGTTCAATACTGTATTTATTGCCGGGTAACAAATTATGCTAAAATTTGTGACTTAAAACAAAAGACATGTATTATCTCATGGTTTCTGTGGGTCAGGAATCTGGGAGTTGTTTAACTGGATGCCACTAGCTTAAGGTGGCAATGAAGCTTTCATCTGTGGCAGTGGTCTCATCTAATGACTACTTGGGTGGTGGTATCTGCCTCCAAGGACTTGACCATTGTCAGTTGACTTGACAATTCTGGCAAGTCAATAGTCAAGTTTTGAGGACTTGATTAACAAAAGAACTGAAGAGGAAGGGATGGATTTGTATGTTAGCACCTGGGACAAATTAAGGAAATACAGAGTTATCTGTTCTTCCACTTGCCCCAGTGACCGGTGCCTGAGCCCTGGAGGGAGATGGATGGAAGGGACATAAGTAACAACACTAAAGGTCCCAGGTAACAGAGTGGAACCCAGTGGGGCTGGGTATTTTCCCTGTCTCAGTGGATCACAGGGCCTATCGAGTACTCTGAAGCTCTGTGCAATAGTACAGACTGGTGGCCAGAGGCCAAATACAGCCTGCAGATGTGTTTTGTTTGACCTGAGCAGTGTTTTAAGCAATTAAAAAAAATTTTTTTATTTATTTAAATTAGTTTCAAGTATACAGTACATTGGTTAGACATCTATAATGTTCATCAAACGATCCTAGTTGCTCCCTCCCTCCCCTGGCCTTCCACTTAACCATCATGTTAATGCTAACTGCATTCCCTGTTATGCTCCCCGTACCCAACTATCAACTACTAAATAACTGAAATAGTATTTGTCTTTCTCTGTCTGACTTATTTCACTCAGCATAATAACCTCTAGCTCCATTTATGTCATTGCAAATGGTAGGATTTCATGTCATGTTTAATGGCTGAGCAATATTTCATTGTATATATGAACCATAACTTCTTTATCCAATCGTCTGTTGACGGGCATTTAGGTTGCTTCCATATCTTGGCTATTGTAAATTCTCTTGCCGTGAACACAGGGATGCACAGATCTTTACAAATTAGTGTTTTGGTTTTCCTTAGATAAATACCCAGTAGTGCAACTGCTGGGTCAAAAGGTATATCCATTTTTAATTTTTTGAGAAACCTCCAGATTGTTTTCCATAGTGGCTGTACCAATTTGCATTCCCACCAACAG
>NW_006438906.1:4676073-4695039 GCF_000325575.1 Pteropus alecto
ACAGAACCAGCTCTTGGTTTCATTAATCTTTTGTATTGTTTTTCTAGACTCTATTTCATTTATTTCTGCTCTGATCTTTATTATTTCCTTCCTTCTATTCACTTTGAGCTTTGTTTGCTGTTCTTTTTCTAGTTCTTTTAATTGTAAGGTTAGATTGTTTATTTGAGCTTTTTCTTTTTTCTTGAGGTAGGCCTGTATTGCTAGGAATTTCCTTCTTAGTACTTCTTTTGCTGTGTCCCATAAATTTTGAGTCATTGTGTTTTCATTTTCATTTGTCTCCAGGTATGTTTTAAGCAATTTTAAATTAGTTATTAACACTTGACAATTAGGAGATTTTACATGACAATCAAACTTTCTAACTCTTGTAAAAATAGAGAAATATGGGAACATTGAGCCTACCTTTAGACAGGGCAGCACACTCTCTAGCTCACCACACCAGTTTGCATGTGGCTGCTGCATTTACTTACTCTTATCTGCCTGACTGCTATGAATTGATGAGCCCAACTCCAGTCTCAGTGGCAAAGCACAGCCAATGTTCATCTCACAGGATCAGATGTGCCCAGAAGATGGCACTGAATAGACTACGGGTCCTGTAGGAATGTTCAGCTTCATATTCAGGCAGAGCTGACTTAACGATCCTGAATCCAAAGGATGATTATGGTTTTCTTTTCTCAAGTTAACAACTTTGATTTCTTAGGTTCTCCTTGATGCGCTTAGGGTGTCCCCAAGTCAGTGTTCAATTCTCAAGTGGGGAAGGAAGGTACTGTTTATTTGGCCCCCTATCAGTCTTCCAAATTTTGTAATAATATTTTTTTCCTGGCATTAAACCCAATATTAAATCCTTTCTTTTCAATAATGTAGTAATCTTGCTGTCATATTTTTATTTTCATTTCAATTTTTTTTTTTGATATTTGATCTTATTTATTTGTTAGTCTTACAAAACCTCATTTTTGACTGAACTCAGACTTGGAGGTAGAAGCTCTCAGGGAGAAAACTCTGTTTCTTGGCAGTCTGTTCCTGGTGTTTTTCTTTGGTTTCTTTCATTCTCATGGCCAAAAGTTTAGCCTATTCTTTAGCCTCTTTCTTATTTTTCTTAGTACGCTGTTTCTTCAGAGCAATACGCTTACATTTGTGTTGCAGGATGTATAGAGTAACAAGACACTGAATCTTGCGTGCTTTGTCCCAAGTTTCTTACCTTCTTTGTTTAGGGGCTTTCTCACAACATATTGACAGACATCACCTTCTTTAGAGAGATTGAAAAGTTTGCTGATTCTGCTAGCTCAGGAGTATCAGTGAGACTAGGAATATCATTCTCCCCTTTTTTGATAGTGACCAAGTTGAGAACACTCAGATTGGCATCCACAATGCAACCTCGAACAGATTTGCACTTTCTTTCTTAAGTCCTCCTTGATCTATAACAGGAATACCCCTTACTCAGTAGCAGCTAGAAATGGCCATTGGTCAAGATACTGTGCTTCATGGGGAAACCTTGTTTGTCATTCCCACTACTGATTCGAACCACATGGCCCTTCCATTCTTCACCCAGAGTGTCAGCAGCAACTTCTGTGGCCATATGTTTCTCATAAAAGGTACGAAGTTTGCATTTATTGTCCACTTCAGTGAGCTTCTGGCAGCCAGTGGCTGGGAAAGAGATGTTCAGCCTTCATCCTGAGGTAGCTGAGCCTCTGAGGTGCCACGAAAGAGCTGTTGTATTTTTAAATGTATGGTTACCCCATATTCATTTAGCAAATGTTTGCTGGAGAGCTAGCATGTTGAGATAGGCCAGACACGGTCCCCTACCTTGTGGAACTTGCAATTTTGAATTAATGCTTGAGTTTAGAAATTGTTTAAATTACGCAAAATAAAGTCTGAGGTTTACAGTTTTAAAATAAGTACTGTTTAAATACTGTGTTTTGTTCTACAGTTCTGAATTGATTTTACATCATTGATTATTAGTGCTTCTTGCTCTGTTTTTTTTTCCCTTGCAGGAGAAATGCTGTCGTATGGGAATAGGCAAGAGGTGGAAATCAGAGGGTGTTCACTTTGGTGTGTTGAACTGATCCGAGATTATCTTCTGGAGCTTATTGAAAAAAAGGGTGAAAAAAATAGTGGAGAGATCAATTCCATTCTTCTGGATTATTACTTATGGGACTATGCCCGTGATCACAGGGAAGATATGAAAGGAATTCCATTTCATCGAACGCGTTGCATATATTATTGATCCAAAGAGTTAACTGATCCGAAGAAAACTCCTTGCATTTTTATATCACGTAATCATTTGTACGATTTCACTTTGATATTAAGAGAAGGTGATAGAAGTTATAGCAATAAGAACACTGATTACCCAGTCTCACTTAAAAATTTTTTCCAACATATCACTCTGTATTCTCAACTTTACCTTTTTTCTGCTCATTTGGTTTTGACTATATTTTCCCTTTTTGTTGACATATGATGAAAAATGAAAGAACTTTAATGCTTTCTTTACATTTCAGATTTCTAAAAATTAATCATGCCTTATAATGTGATTAATCTTCAGTGATAATATTTCATCTGTTCAGTTGGTATCTTTTCTCAAGGTGTAATTTTCTATATGTCTTAATCATTTGCTTTGAGAGGGGGGTTGGATGGGGTCTTTGCTGTATAAATGCTGCTGCTCTTGTAAAAAATTTTGACAGCTTAAGCTTTTTATTGATAATGACAGTGGGTTTTGTACATAATGATTTTCAGTTTAGTATATCTATCTGTTTAATATTTTTTAACAGAGTAAATATATTAGAATTGAATAAAGATTTTAAAAAATTTTCTAAAACCTGGAATGGATTATTTTATTAAAATAGGATATTCCAGATATAATTTTAAAAGGTTTACAGTGAATTTGATTATTTACTTTATGTTGCAGAACGCTCATTACCTACCACACACTCATTTCCCACTTTCACCCCCACCTTCCTTTCATAATCTTGGTTTTTGTTAGTTATATCCCTTGTCAGCTTGCTGTGACTTTGTGCGAATCAGAAAAAAGTGTCCTTTCTCCAAGCACTTTGCTGCCATCTGCTGGAAATGTATAAGGTCATAATAACCTTACAAATGACATTGACTGTGAATGTGAATTGGTCCCACCTTGAGTTATGCACCACATAGCTTGCACCACCATAAGTAGTGGGCCTGTATCTATCCCTCCCCTGTGTGACTCAGGGGAAAGTGAACCCATCCCCAAAGTCATATGTAGACCCGTATTACTATGAATGGCTTATTATTCATGTTAATCCTATTCTCTGCTTGTGACTATAGTAATGGGTTTATAATCCAGTTCTGGACAATGAAACTGGAGGGAAAGTCTTCAGGGAGGCTTCCAGGAAAAGATTCCTTCACTTTAAAAACAGAAAGGCCCTCTTCTTTCTCTGAGCTACATTCTGTCTAAATGTGATACCTGAAGCTGCAGTAGCCATTGTGTGGAACCAGAGCCCCATCTCAGCTATGGACTTCATTCCTGAGATTTGTAAACATATTATTATTTCCATCGTTTTGAATTAGTTTTCTATAATTTGTAGTAGAAAGTATCATAACTAAGTTTCCAATTTAACGCGCTCTCATGAGGCTCTAGGAAGCTGAAGCAAAAAGGTCTCCCAGGCCCTGGAGCCCTCCAGCCTCTCGGATTCTACCTGCACCACTCCCCCCGCCGCCCTTCATGCCCCTCTCCCTCTCCTGCTTACCCTGTACCTTTTCTCTCCCTTCCTCTTTTTTCCCTTTGCCCTTCCCTTTGTTCTCCCACTTTTCTCTTTCCTTCTCTCCCTTCTTCCTCTTCCAGGCTCAGCCAGCTCTGGGCTTTCTGCTTTCCCCACAGTTTACTTCTCTATTATAAAAAAGACAGAGAAGACAGTGCAAGGGTGTATGGTGCTCTTTGTTGTTCAAGACCCAGCTGTCTTTTCTCTCGTGCCACTAAGTACAGCCTGGACTCATGATCCAAGATGTCTGCGTTCTAATCTAGGCAGCAGGATTGAAGAAGCAATGAAGTTGAGTGCAAGGGTTGACAGGAAGGCTCTAGCAGCTACCACATGCATTTTTGCTTTCATTTCACTGACTAGAATTTAGTCATATGACCATAGCTAACTGCCATGGAGGCCAGGAAAATAGTCTCTATTTTGGGCATTGGATACCAGCTAAACTATGTAAGGAGTATAGTCAGATACAAGAAAATAAGTTTTTACCACCAAGCATGGATTTTGTAATTTTCATACCTGATGCAGACAAAGAATTTAAATATTATGGTTTTATTGATCACCTAATGGTTTTAATAGCCATTAGTGATCAATAATCAATATCAATAATAGTATTAGTGATACAAACTGAACAAGTAAGGACATTGATCTTATTCAGCCTATTGCAATATGAAGAGCACCCTAGATCCAAAGTTAGAATCACTTGGCAGGATGGTGGTGTCCTAGTCCTTTTATAGTTATAGGTACAGGATTTACAGGTGGGGTTGTTTTTAATCAGCAGAAGTCTCAGTCAGTTCTCTGAACAGGAAGTGTTTATCTTTGTGTCTAGCTAGTTTCAGGCAGACTAACAGTTCTAATCTCAGGTAATCATTCACGAGACAAAGAATGAGGAATGGGAGAGTCTGTGTCTAGCCTTGTCATCAGATTTAGGCAAAAGGAGAAAGATGTATGTTTGGGCTTGTCACAGATAAACAAGGGAGGCATGAGAAATCAAGTCTTACTTAAGTCACATAGAGAAGTGTGGTCCTTCGGGATAAACCATTTATCCCAGAACATAAAAGGGTGGGAGATTTCTTAATGTCACTGTTTTCTGAAAATGCGAAGCACAGGTAAAGTTCAGCATAGTCACCATCAACTCTTTCTGGTGCTTGTGCTTGTGTATTGGTTGGGAACAAAATAAGCTGCCACGGCTAGGTAACATTTTTATTTATTCATTCATTTTATTCACTCCCAAGCCATGGGAGGTAATAACTCTCAAAGTAAGGATGTCCAGAGTTGTAACTGTGAGTTCTCCACAGTGTAAAATGTCCAGAGTCAAGATCCAAGGGTCTTGGCTCCCCTAAAGGGAATCACTGTGTGCTCACTGCCTTGGTTCTGTTATTAACTTTTGAACAAAACAGTTAAGATCTCTATGCCTGTTTAATTTACACATGAAATGGGATAATCTGATTCGGATTTTCTAGTTCTAGTTCCAGTTTTCTTTTTGTGCCATTTTATAGAATGTATGCATGACACATATCATAGGATGACATAGGATGAGATTGGAATGGTTAATTTTATGTCAGCTTGGCTAGACTATGATGCCCAGTTGTTTGATCAAACACCAATCCAGATGTTGCTGTGAAGATATTTTTTTAGATGTGATTAACATTTACAATCAATAGACTTGAGTAAAGCAGTTATATTCCACAATGGGGTGGGGTGGGGGGTGCTCACCTAATCAGTTGAAAGCCTTAAAGAGCAAAGATAGAAGTTTCCAGAAGAAGAAACGACTCTGCCTCAAGGATGAAACATAAACCCTGCCTGAGTTTCCTACTGCTGGGCTATAGGTTTTAGACTCAAGACTAAAATGTCAACTCATCTAATTTCCAGTTTGCTAGCCTACTACAGATTTTAGACTTGCTAGCTCCCACAATCACGTGAGTCAATGCCTTAAAATAAATCTCCCTCTTTCTAGATGGATGGATAGATATTATAGGTCTATAGGTAGATCTATATCTATCTCCATCTCTCTATATATTCTATTGGTTCTATTTCTCTGGAGAACCCTAACACAGGTATGAATAAAAATGTGGCAAAATAACTTTTGTCTAACTCGGGGATATTGAATATAAAATAAAAAATTAATAAATGTATGGTGGGACTAAACTTGTAAGATTTCTTTCAAGTACGAAATTCACTGACTAATATTATTGTGGCATTCATCTAAGTTTCTCTTTTTCTCATACATTACATTCCTTCTTTCCCTTTCTGTTTTGATATCTTCCTTTGGGTTATTTAAATGCAATCCTATTTAGTTTTAAGTGGAAAAAAAAAATCTGACCAAAACTAGCTTAATAAAAAAGGAAACATAATGATAAAAAGAAAGATAAGTCCAAGGAAAGAACTGGTCTTAGCCCAGTTATGGTCCAAAGATTAAAGCATACAAACACTATATCTTTTTTTTTGGGGGGGGGGGGTGTTGCTCTGTTTGAAGAGATAGTTCTAATAGCTAGTAATTTCAGGCAACAGAGTGCAAATCTTTGCCAATAGCCCAAGCAAAAATCTGGGGCTTTGCTGATGAGCCTGGCTACTTGAGTCCCAGGTTTCCTGTGCCCTTCCCCCACAGCTGTCCCTGCCCCTGCTGTGGCCTGGGGCAAGGGATAAATGTTTGGCTGGACCAAGTAGAGCAGAGGGAGTTCTTCGAGAAATAGAGGTTTGCTGATAGAAAGGAAAACGGGTGGTAGGCAGACAATACAACCTTGTATTCTATACCTTTTTATATTCAGATTCTTCAGTAGGTGGGGATAATTCCAAGTTGGGAACTACTGAAGAAGAGCTCGAAAAAGGTAAGGCTACATTCTAAGTTGGTCCAAGGAAAACTAATCCAATTTTTTTGTTTGGAGGTGGGAAAAACTTAATAGTTCTCTCCCTTCCTTCACCATTTCTCTTTCAACATTCTCAAGATAAACTAAGGGTTGGCTGGCATATGAATTAATCAGTATTCTTTGGTTGCAAGAATGGAATTCAGTTTTTAAGGCTCAACAACTTTGATGAAGCCTGAGTTAAAATGAAAAGAAACAATAGGTCACAATGGTGTTTAATAAAAAGTCTAGAAATACTTACTTTGAGGAGTGGAAATGGTATTTGGAAAACAAGTTAAAAATATAAAAATCTATGATTTCATAATCACATATGCCCCCAATTCCAAAAATAAAACCCTATTGGTCAATTTTGGAGTTTGGTAGAGACCAATTCATTATTCTCAAAATTGATAAATAAAAGGGAAAAAATCTAGCATGTATTCTGCCATTGCTGTACTAATTGTATTTCAAGATAATCTCCTACAGAGAAAGCTCTTCTTTATAGAACAATTACAGGAAATAAATGCAAAAAGGAATATTAGAATTAAAACATTACCATTTGGAATCTCTAATGAAATAATCGATTGGAAACTAATCATCAATGGCTGTTAAAACCATTAGGAACTTTTTGAATGGGTGGATTAGGCTGAAAGCACCTGAATTCACTAATAATCTTAATATCACCAAAAGTAGGTTATGCCAACATTATATGCCTCCTGGTGTGGTGCAATAGCAACTACACAGTACTGTCTATGAAGTATTCTTGCCAGAAAAATTGAACTTGAATCTAATCAAGAATCTAGATCTAACTACTAGTTTACAGGAAATGTAAGAAAAAGAGGAACAAGTTAAGTGGCAACAGAAACATGTAATCGCCAAATCTAGAATGTGAGACATTCTAAAGGACAAATGGTCTAGTTCTTCATCAAATAAATGGTAGGGGAAAAAGGTAGGGATTGGTGAGGATGTAGAGACATTGTAACCCTGTGCACTATTGGTGGGAATGTAAAATGGTGCAGCCTCTATGGAAAACAGTATTGCAGCTCCTCAAACAATTAAAAATAGGATTACCATACAATCCATCAATTCCACTTTTGTGTATGTACTCAAGATAATTGAAAGCGGGATCTTGAAGAGATACTTGTATATCTTTGTTCATAGCAGCATTATTCACAATAGCCAAAAGTTGGAAGCAACACAAGTGTCCAATAGGAGATGAATGGATAAACAAAATATGGTCTATACATACAATGGAATATTAATCAGCCTTAAAAAGGAAGGAAGTTCTGACACATCCTTCGACATGGATGAACCTTGAAGACATTGTGCTAAGTGAGACAAGCCAGCCAGAAAAGGACAAATAATATATGATTCCACTTATATGAGGGACCTAGAGTAGTCACTTTCATAGAGACAGAAGTGGAATGGTGGTTGCTAGGGGCTGGGGAAGGGGTAAACGAGGAATCGTTTAATGGGTATAGAGTTTCAGTTTTGCAAGATAAAAAGAGTTCTGGAGATTGGTTGCACAACAGTATGAATGTACTTAACATTACTGAACTGTGTAATTAAATAATGAAGATGCTAAATTTTATGTTATGTGTATTTTACCACAATTAAAAAAAAAGGTAGAGGGTAACACTGAAAGAGAATTAAGGGACATATCAACCAAATGCTACATGTGGACCATGTTAGGATCCTGATTTGAGCAAACTGTGAGTGTGTGTGTGTATGTGTGTGTGTGTGTGTGTGTGTGTGTGTGTGTGAGAGAGAGAGAGAGAGAGAGAGAGAGAGACAGACAGACAGACAGACAAAGTGGGGAGAAAGAAAGGGAGGCATTATATAGAAATCTATAGTTCAGCTCGGTCTTTGGGGAGGTAGTGTTGACTTTGTCATCTGACACACAATGACTTTAGATTGCTTCTGCCACTTACCAATCATGTAACCTTTAGCAAATTACTTGTTTCATGTTTTTTATTTTTTATTTCCATAAACATTTATTGAACCTCTGCAATAAACGTAATATTCACTGTATTAAACATTGACTATGCTCAACAATGGGGACATAAAAATAAATAATGTATGGTCTCTGCTGATACTGGAGAATAAAATGTGAGGCAAGAAATAGCAGGGATGAGTCTGGAAAGATAGGGAAAAAGTAAATTATGGAAGATGTTGTATGCCATGTCAAGATTAGATCTGATCTTAAGGAGCCATTGAAGTTCTTTTTAAAAGTTGTCCTTTATATTTACAAAAAAAGAAAAAATTAAATGCAATTCCAATAGAAATCTCAATGAAACTTCTTTCTGTTAATTGTCAAACTGATTTAAAAGTTATTTAGGAAGATAAATGCTAAGAATAGCCCAGAAACTTAGAAGGATAAGGAATGTCTTACCCAATTACATAGCAAAATATACCACAAAGCTATAGTAGTTTAAGCAGTATGACATTGGTACAGTAATAAATTGATTGAGGCAACAGAATATGGGCTCTCTTTTTATAAACTCATGAATGTATAGGAGTATGTCCTATTTCATTGATTCTAAGACATACCTTTTTCACATTTTATTTCAAGTTATATGAACTGAAATGTATTTTCTTATTTAAGATAATCACACTTGGGGTTTCTATTACTTGTAACATAAAGCACTGTAATGATAAACTTTTCAACAAAGTCTTATTTTTTTCTTTAGTGATCTAGAGTACGTTTCTGTTCCTTGGAACCAAGACCCTAATTGATTCAACTATAAAAATGACCTTTATGTCAGTGTTGTTAATGGTTATCATTTTGGTGAATTTCGTTGAATATTTTGACTATCCTATGTTTTTTATGTGTATCTCTCCCCTGAACAAAATTGAGGAAATTATCATCATCATTCTAGCTACCTAATAACTTTTGAGTACTTACTGTTCTATGTGATTTACAATAATATCCTCTTTTCAGACATCAACCCTCTAAAGAAGGGATGATTTTTATTCCAGTTCTTCAGGTGAGAAAACTCGACACTATTTATATCCTTAATTTGTGTTTTCCTATACTAATTTCTTGCAAACGTTGAGTTTCAATGAGTACATAATATCCTCTTTTATAAAGTTATGACTGTTACTTTATAAATCCCTTTCATTGAACATATATGTAATTTCCAAGTTTTTGCTATTATAAATAATACCATAATGAACATGGTTGTACATGATTTTTTATCCATATCTATTTTTCTTAGGAGAGATGACAAAAAGTGAGATTATGTATAAAAGTGTCTCACTAAATGGTGCTGGTATTACATTATGAAAGGTTGTTGCCAATTTTATAGATGAAAATGGTTTATCATTCTAATTTGCATTGTTTGGTTTATTAGTGAAGTAAAATGTCATTAACATGCCAGCCAGACTTCAGCTTTCTTCTAATCCACTGCCTTCTGTGTCCACAGGGTCAATCTCTGGTTTTATTCATCATGAGACTGGCCTCAGGACTAGTATATCTTTAAGTTCCTGTAAACAATCCTCTATCACAAATCTTTGGTTAGCTACATAGACTTCACTGAAGATTTTGCAGGGGATGGGGGGGAGGGGTTTAATTGCTACCTCACAGCATACCGTCTAGAGATCCCCATTAGCGATTTCTGTTCTTCCTGGAACTA
Organism: Pteropus alecto; assembly: GCF_000325575.1. Taxonomy (NCBI): domain Eukaryota; kingdom Metazoa; phylum Chordata; class Mammalia; order Chiroptera; family Pteropodidae; genus Pteropus; species Pteropus alecto. The sequence goes on from NW_006438906.1 coordinate 4,686,271, forward strand.
CCTTATCAGCTATCCTCTCCTTCCTCTCTGATTCAGCCTCTCCCCAACACCCTTCCCTTCCTCCATCTTCCTCATCCTTTCTCAAGAGCAGTCACGTAATTCTTCTCCTGGTCTCATATGAGCAACACCATCTTCTCTGAAGCCTGGGTACCAATTAAATCAAACCCAGGAAGCTTAGCTTTTACCTAGGCATGGACTAGAAAGCATCTTCTCAGCAAAACTGTGTTTCTCCCTACATGGATTTCTCATTCCAGCTAAGAATTTATATTCTTCATGATGTTATAGAAAGGCTACAGGCAAAGGACAGATTTTAGGTCAGACTTGTGTCTTAATAAATCACTACAGAAGTTGTGGAGGCTAGATTTTTAGGGCAAGATTGGAAACATGGGAAAGTCACAGGTTCTTGCCCTACCAGATGGTGGGAGTGTGGGCTGCTCCACTTCAGGGTTCTCTCTGTGCTACCGTTCAATTGCTTCACTTTTGTCTAGCGAGGTAGAGAAGCAGACCCTCCTATTCCTCTCCCATGTCCAACTAGAAGGCCAGTTTCCTCTCTCAGGCTCTACAGATCACTCACAGAGCCTCCTTTGACTTAGGAGGGAAACGTCTTACTTGTGAACCCTCTATTCCCCATGCCACAATGCTCAAGACCCCACAACTCTCTCCCTTAGCACCCCAAGTACCTCTTACGAAGCTTTCAAAAAAGAGATAGAGTTGGAGTTGCAGTGGAATTAGTTTTGATCTGCTGTAAATCCTGTGTATGGGGTCAGAGTGGGGATGGGGGAGTGGGGGACAATGACTGGTGTCCAATGACTGGTAAAGAACTTAGTGACCTCTTCCTTTAAACTTTGGATTCAAGATGCCAATTTGGGGACAACAGAAAATGTCCCATGCCAGTCCTGCTGGGCATTTGTTGATGTCCTCTGCAAACGTGTGGCCTCCTGAGACCTGCTGCTGAGGCTTCCTGGGAATTGTCAAACCTAAATTGTTACTGTTATTCAAGTTTTAAATTATTTGGATTTAAAAATTTTAAATCTTGTTTAACAAAACTTTTATGCTTCAAGATACATAAATTTTATATTTTTAATATTAACTAAAGCATTGTTATTTTTAATATATTGAAAACATAAAAAAATAAATACTTGTACATGAATGTTCCTAACTGCATTATTTGTATTAGCAGCATAGTGGAGACAAGCCACATGTCCATTAAATGATGAATGGAAAAATAAAATGTATATCCATACAATGGAATATCATAAAAAAAGAATAGAAAGTACTAATACATGATACATGAATGAACCTGGAAAACATTGTTCAGCAAAAGAAGCCAGATAAAAGGCCACAAATTGTATGATTCCATGAACACAAAATACCAAGAACTGGTACGTCCATAGTGACAGAAAGCTGATTGTTGGTTGACAGGGGTGGGAGGCGAGAATAAGAGTGACTGCTAACTGGTAAAGGGATTTCCTTCTAGGGTGCTGAAAATGTTAGAATCAGAGGTGATGGTCACACAATCTTGTGAATGTCTAAAATACTACTGAATTGTACACTTTAAAAAGGTTCATTTTACGTTATGTGAACTTTGCGTCAATAAAAACGAACTGAATTGGTAGCTAAAATATTCAAACGCAATGTGACTCTTTCTCATATTCATTTACAAACCTCTAGAGAGATCCTTCGGCTCAGTACTCTGAGAGGAGTTCCCGGGTGTTGGCTCATTAGTGACTCTGGGAGCCCGGCCTCCAGGGTGTCAGGCGCTAAGCTTCCAGGCGGCGGGGCGGGATTTGACTGGTCACGGCGGGTATGGGGCGGGGCTTAACGCCAAGGGGCGGGGCTTGGGCGGTCGGACTCCCAGGCGGGAGCCGGCGCGTTGGCGCAGGGCTTTGCCGGTTGCCGGGAGAACCCGTGACAACAAAAGGCGCGGACTGCAGCGGCGGCGGCGGCGTGGCGGAGTTTAGCGGAGGAGTCCTGCGCTGCGCCCGCCGCCGGAGACTGGGTTTTTCTTTAGCGGGTCAGTGCGCGGAGGGACGGAGGGCGGGGCCGGGTGCGGGGCAGCGCCCAGCCGCTCTCTGGTTTGCTGCGCCCCCGGCCAGCCGTTGGGAGTAGGGGTCGCCGGCGGGAGAGGGTAGCTCCGCCGCGGGATGGGCTTGGGAGGGGGGTTGGGGCTCCGGCGAAGCTGACGGGGGCGCCGGACGGGCGCTGGTACCCCCGCCCAGCGGTCGGGGCAAGTTGGGTGCCTCTTGCGCGAGAAGGGCCGGGGGAATAGGGACACGTGTAAATGCGGATTAGAGCTCTATTGAGTCGGATGCTGTGTATTTCTCGTGTTCGTACTTCCAACTGCGGGATCTGGAGTGGAATGGGAAGGCCCACTCTCTTTGGGGGTTTCGTTTTGACGCAGGCCGCCTTTTTTCCATTGCGGATGTTGAAACTTGGGTGTATTCTAAGCGCGGTAGAAGTCCGGTAACCCCCTCCCTTAGAGGCAGTCGATAATTGATAAAGAATGAGTGCCCAAATTCTTTCTTTAAAACACCTTTCAAATAACACTTACCGACCCCTTCAAGTTTTTAAATCTTTGGTGTTTTTTCCTCTTCGTATCTTCTCCATTTAGTTCTTTATGTATTTGGAGCCTTGTCTGAGATCCCTGTGCGATTTACTATCCATTTACTGGGAAATTTCATATGAAAATATTAGCGAGCCACAATTTTTAGATAACTGCAACTTCCGGAAAACCAAGGGTACAGGATGGCAACGGTATTGGGAAAGACTTATTTCTGATTAATGACATGGCAACAGTAATCAAATATTTCTCTTACCTTTGTTAAGATTTCAAAATTTTGTTGAGTATGCCTAAATATTACCAGCTAGTCACATCTCACCTTTCTTTAAGTTTAATGATGGCATAATACATATGCTTCTTATGACTGTAATTGATCAGAATCTGAAGAAGCATGTGCTTTGCATTTTTAAAAAAACAAATTCTTGTAAGTTATTTGAAAGCCATATATTTATGGGCCCTTATCATTTTTCAATGATTAGGATAGGTGAATTTCGATTGCCTTTGTAGCCAAATTGTTTGTAGATACTCCTATTATAAAAACTGAGAAAATGAAAATATCCCAATTACGTTTAGCACCTTTTATTAGCAATTCTGTTGGAAGTATTTAGGGTTGGCTTAACATAGGCCATGACTTGTTTTAAAGTGATGGCATAAAAAGAATAATCTGTGTGATCAAAACTTCAAGTGTAGGTGTTTAGAGACATTTGGAAGAACCAACTCATACAGCATCCCTGCAGTTTCTTTGGGAAAGTTTCCAGTACCAAATGATGGTAGAGCCCTTTAGGATCCAAGAAAAGATTTATCATACATATGAGTATTTATTTTTTCAGTGCTGAATTTCATTAGAATGATTAAAACTGCCAAGATTAGATGCATCTCTTTGGCCGTTAAAGATAGTTTGTTGACTCTGTTTTGGGATTTTACAGCCCAAGGGAACTGTATTTTTTTTTTTTTACTCTCAGTGGGTTCTCAATAGAGTGATGTAAATGTTTTTTTGTTTTTGTGATCCTTTTCAGACTATCCACTCACAAAATTATAAATGCACAGTACTAATGCAGAGTTTTTTAAAGGCTAGTGAATATTAAATATATCTTAATTAACATTTACATAGCAAGTAGTGCTGAAAATGTCACTTGAGTTCATTAGTTAGCTAGGTTACTTAATGATAGTGTTCAAGACTGGCCTTCTCCAGAGAGCCCAGCCCCACCCCAAACTGATTATTTTTCATCATCTGCACTTAAATATTATCATTGATTACTTGTTACATATTAAAAATCTCTTATATGGTGTAAGCTTTATCCTACCAAGACTAGGAACATTTGTGTACAAGTTTTTGTGCAAACATGTTTTCTTTTCTGTTGGGTATATACCTAGAAGTGGAGTTGCTGGGTCAAATGATAACTCTTTTTAACTTTTTGAAGAACTGTCAGACCATTTTACAAAGCAACTGCATCATTTTACATTCCTATCAAAAGTGTATAAGATCTCTACATTCTTTTTTTAAAAAATTTTTTATAGTGACATTGGTTAACGAAATCCAGTAAGTTTCAGGTGCACAATTTAACAGTAAGGCATATATATAGTGCATTGTGTATTCACCTCCCAAGATCTCTACATTCTTGCCAACACTTAACTAAGATCTGTCTTTTTGATTATAGCCGAGTTAGTGGGAGTGAAATGGTATCCCATTGTGGTTTTGATTGCAATTACCTGATAGCTAATGATGTTGAGGATCTTTACCTGTGCTTTTTGGCCATTTTTATATCTTCTTTGAAGAACCATCTTTTCAGAGCCTTTGCCCGTTTTAAAATTGGGTTGTCTTTTTGCTATTGAGTTGGAATAGTTCTTTATATATTCTAGATACAAATCCTTATTAGATACATGATTTGAAAATATTTTCTCACATTCAATAATTGTCTTTTCATTTCCTTGATGGTGTCCTTTGAGGCACAAAACTTTTAAATTTGATTAAGTGCATTTTTAAAATTTTCCCGCTTACTGCTTTTGCTTTCGGTGTCATATCTGAAAAACTATTACAAATCCAAGATTAGGGAGAGTTACCCCTATGTTTTCTTTAAAGAATTTTGTAGTTACATTTAGGTCTATGAACCATTTCGAATTAATTTTTGTGTATGTGAGGTAGGAGTTCAATGCCATGTGGATATCCAGTTATCCCAGGATCAGTTGTTGATAAGACTTTTCCCCATTGAATTGTCCTGGCACACTTGTTAAAAATCAATTGCCCTTAAATTTGAGGGTTTATTTCTGGATTCTCAATTCTTTTTCATTGATCTTTAAGTCTTATGCCAATACCACACTGTCTTGATTATTGTTTCTTAGTTTTAAAATTGTGGAAGTGTGTCTTCCAACTTTGTTCTTTTTCAATAAATATTGTTTTGGCTGTGCCCATAAAATTCCATATGAATTTTAGAATCAGCTCGTCAATTTCTGCAAATAAGTCAGCTGGGATTTTAATAGAAGTTGTGTTGAATCTGTAGCTCAATTTGGAAATATTGCCGTCTTAATAATGTTAAGTCTTCCACTCCATGAACGTGAGATGATTTTCATTTATTTAGATCTTTACTTTCAACAATATTTTGTAGTTTCTAAAATATAAGTTTTATACATATTTTATTAAATTTATTCTTTAGCATTTTGTATGCTATTATAACTGGAATTTCTTAATTTATTTTTCAAGATGTTTATTATTGTAGCTGCCAATTTAATTTTTTAAATTAAAAAATTTTTAAATTATAGTTGGCATACTCAATTTATTTTTAGTGTATTAAATCCACCAGAGATCTTCAGAAATAAGGACAACATAATTTAAGAGCAGAAAGGCAGTTTTTCTGTTTTGATTATTTTTGAATAAAAAATTTAGTTTTAAATTTATATTGACTTATAGAAATCCTTAAAACTGTTTCATAGATTTATTTCTAATATTTGTGGCAAAGAGATGTTATTTTTTCAATGCATGGCTATAAAATCTAGTACAAACTTTTGTTTTTAACATGTATACAATTACCCAATTATTTCCTTGTCTTAATTTTCCAACTTCTCAGTTATTCAGTGTTTAGATTAATGAGATGGGAAACATTACCATTACAGAAAGAATGGCATAGTGGAATCGCATGTACTTATCATTTAGCTTCATTTACCAAGTCATGGTACCCTAGATTATTTTGCAGCAAATCCAAACATTTTATCTATAAATTATAGATGTACTTTTACAATACAGATTTACTTTTTTGTAACTGTCTTATATTGGAACAGAACTTGCCCTAAATGACTTTGCTTTAGAAGTTGAATTAGTTTATTAGGACAGAAGAGTCAATAATTAAATTTTATTTTTATTTTGATATACAGGAGTTAAGATCTTACATAAAATGGATGTTTCTCGCACTAGATACTGAATATTCAGTAGAAAATCTATTTATTAAAATCTAAGCCGCCATGGAAGAAATACCAGTAAAAGTTGCTGTAAGAATTAGACCTCTGCTGTGCAAAGAAGTTCTTCATAATCATCAAGTTTGTGTGAGAGTTATTCCAAACACCCAGCAAATTATTATTGGGAGAGATAGAATCTTTACTTTCGATTTTGTTTTTGGCAAAAATTCCACTCAAGATGAAGTTTATAATATGTGCATAAAGCCACTAGTGTTGTCACTCATTGAGGGCTATAATGCAACTGTTTTTGCCTACGGTCAAACTGGATCTGGGAAGACATATACCATTGGAGGAGGCCATGTTGGTAAGATTCCCATACTCTTTAACTTTTATTTGTGATACTAGAAAGAAACCAAAACATGATAATACCTGACATAATAGGTGCTCAGCATGTTGAGTGCATGAAATATTGAATAGGATAATCAGATGTGTTCATAAGATTTTCATCTTTGAAATATTTGTTTTTAAATATTGAAGTTTCATTAATTTAATTTATGATTATATTTGCTTGAGGAAAGTATTTTAAGACTGTTCAGTATGTGCAGATTTGTATTTTAAATATTGAATACTTTAGGATATAATTTCTTCTGCTTGTAATTCTGGTTTGGAAAAGGGGGAGTTATTAGATATCCTTTAGAGCTAGAAGGAAACTTGAAAATCATTTCTCTTTATTTGTAAGTGAGGAGCTTCAGCCACAGAGCGATGAAGGGCTTGTTAGGTGGCTAGTAACAGCTCAAATTGAAAGGCAGGTCCTCTCTTGAGACTGTTTACTGTATTGATATTTTTCTACTAAAAGCAAACTTGAATGTTGTGCATATACATCATTGTCTAAAATTATCATTAGTATTCCCTATATGTGTAATGGCTTTCAATATTTTTTCTGCTATCATACTTTTCAAATGTAGGAATGGGAGAGTGGAGGGTGGCTGTGTGGTTTGAGAAAGCCCTCATTCCAAAGATTAAATGGAAAGACCTTAAGTGCCCAATACCACCACCCTCCCCAATTTCTTATAATCACTGTTATACAGGATTAGGAGATTAAAGATACTAGAGTTTTTAGGGTCTCACAATAAAATGAATTTCAGTTTTTCTATTGTTAGCTGTGGTTTTTCCTGAGGATTGTAGCCTTTTTTTTTTTTTTAAATTAGCTAATGTTTTATAATCTTAAAGACTCAGTATGTGCTTTTATACTAATAGGAGTAAATATTTCAGATCTTGGTGGCAATTACAGCTATATTGTTTTTTATTGAGTCCATGAGTACAATTTTAATTCTTTAAGGGAAAAGGTTATTAAAGTTATTTATTGTCCTAAAATATTTTAACTGCTCTAAGATATGCTATACCAGAAGAAATAGATCACCATTAGGAACAGTTTTTGATGTTTTTTTCCCTAGGTTTTTTTTAATTATTAATGTTCATGTGAAAAACAGTTGCAGAGTGATGCTTAAGAAATTAAACATGAAAGCTCCTTTCATCCCCAGGAAATAGAAGTTTGATGTATACCATTCTGGAGTCCTCTAGACATTTTTCTACACATATATAGTTTTTGTCTTTTTTGTTTTATTTTTTGTTTAATGAGATATACCTGTGGTTCTGTAACTTTTTTCTTGCATTTAGCAATATAAAATACCACTTCATTTCTTGCCATTTGAGTCATAGAATTTCACCTCATTTTGGGGGTTGCATATTATTTCATAGTTTGAGTGTGTTGTGGTTCATCCATTCCAGTATTAATGGACATTTAAGTTGTTTCTGATTTTTACTATTATAAAAAAGTTGCAGTGCATATCTTTATACTTTTAACTCTGCATCCATGTGTTAGTATTTCTATAGAATGGATTCCTAGAAGTGGATTTGTTAAGTCAAAGGGTATGCACATTTAAAATGTGGATAGATACTGACAGATTACCCTCCAAAAAAGGCTTGTACCATTTTATATTCCCACCACCAATATATGACAGCCATTTGTTCATATCCTTATCACTTTCTGGGTATTATAAATTCAAAGTATTTTTTTGCCATCTGATAGGTGAAAAATTGTGCTGTGTTGTTTGAAGTTACATTTCTTGGTATATTAGTGAAATTAGTGAGCATTTTCAATTTCTCAGCAATTTTGGGTCAGTTGTCTGTTGTTTAATTATTGGCCATGCAAGTCATGTTGGTATTTTCCCCCTAAATAATTTATTGAGCATTTGCAGTATCTAGGGTGACATGCTAGGCACCGTAGCAGAATGAAAAATCTTATTTGTCAATATTATGCTTATTTAAACTAATATTTATTTTCCTGCTTTTCAAAAGCTTGGACTCACTGACTTTTACCAGGCATAATCTTCTCTAAAAACTTTTATTCCTGTACTCTTTATATAACATATCATAGAAATGATGACTGTTGAGGTATAAAATTTTATAAGTTCTCTCACTGAAATAATTTATTTCAGGAATATAACCCTAACATTGAAATGTGGTTTTTAGGTTACCAAAGTTTATATTGGAGCATTCTTATAAATATTATTTGAAATTCAGCTTTTTGATCTTTTGAAGTTTTGTGCTTTTTGTTATCTGGAGAAATGATCAGCTGTATATTCTGGCTAGTTTAGAATGCTTATATGTACTATAGTTTATAGATATTGCTATTGGCTAGTTCCTGGAAACCCTCTAAAAGGAATCTTCACTTTCTCTCTTATATTGGAAAACCTACAGCTTCTTTTACTTGCCACACGATGGCAGTATTGCATCTCAAATTAGGTGAAAGGCAACCCAGC
>NW_006438906.1:4695069-4762460 GCF_000325575.1 Pteropus alecto
AGTTGCCAAAAATCTAAACATTGGTAATCTTCAACTTGGAAGGAAATTGTTTTTAAGATTCATTTGTAAGCCAGCATTTTGTAGCTTGGAATATATTTTTAATGGATCAATGCGAAAAATGGTGGGCAGGTTTCTAAATTGGTCTACAGAAACTTAACCTTAAATCCCAATTCTTTCACTTATTTTAAATTTTATCTTGTACCTTTTTTTTTTTTTTTACTATTTTTAAAGCTGTGGCAAAAATATATATAACATAAAATTTGCTATTTTAACCATTTACTTATTGCCATAAAATACATAAAATGAAATTTACCTTTTTAACCATTTTTAAGAGTGTAGTTCTCTGACATTACATTCAGTATTTTGCAACTGGCACCACTGTTTTCCATCACCCCAAATAGAAGCTTTGTATCCATTAAGAAGTAACTCCTCCTCCCCCATCCCCTGGTACCTTCTAATTTACTTTCTTGTTTTATGAATTTTCTTCTAGATATTTTATAGAAGTGAATCATACAATATTTGACCTCCTATGTCTGGATTCTTTCACTTACCTTAATGTATCGAAGGGCATCCTCCTTGTAGCATGTATCAGAACTTCATTCCTTTTTATGACCGAATAATATTCCGTTGTATCTATGTGTCACCATTCCTCTGTTGATGGACACTTGAGTTGTTTCCTTTTTTTGGCTATTGTGAATGATGCTGCTATGGACATTGGTGTATAAGTATCTGAGTCCCTCGTACATATTTTTGTTCATAATGTTATTGTACTGATCTGTGTTCTGGGTTGTGGAAGTGATAGAGGAGAAGAGGCAGTGATGGAGGAGAAGAGGTATATAGAGTCTTCAGAATCTACTTTTCCCCTTGACCTCATCCAGTCTCATGACATTAAATACCATCTGTATGTAACTGACTTGTAATTTTTCTTTTATCTCCAGTCCTGACTACTGTCTTGAACTCTGGACTCATATATCCAACTGCCTATTCAGTCTTTCCAATTGGGTGCCAAAACATCTCGATTGGATAGTAACAGACATCTCAAGCTTAATTGGTCAAAGAAATGAACTTCTGCCATTTTCCTCTCAAACCAGCTACTCTTCCCCATATCAGTTGATGGCAACTCCAGTGGCTCAAGACAAAATTTTGGAGTCATCCTTGACTCATTGCTTTCTCTCACATTCCAGTCTGTCAGGGAATCTAAGTGGCACTCCCTTCAACATAAATCCAGAATCTGGTCACTTCTCACCCTTTCCTTGTTACCATCCTGCTATGAGCCACCATTATGTATATCTCCCAACCCTCTTGACTCTCAGATTACTGCATTGTCCTTCTAAGTATCTCTACATCCACCCCTCCCCTTGTGTGGTATAATGCAAAACACAGTAGCCAGAGTGGTCATAAATCTCAAGTTACCGCTCTCCAGTGGCTCTCATCTCACTCAGAATAAAACCTAAAGTCTACTGTGATCTACAAGGACTTAAATGCTCTAGTTTCTGTCACCTCTCTGACCTCATTCCCTGTCACTCCCTTTGCTCTCTACTGGCCTCCTTGTTGATGGATCACACCAGTTTAGCACCTTTGTACTGCCGTTCTCTCTGCCTGGGCACTCTTCCCTCAGTTACCTACATGGCTCTTTCAAGTCTTTGTTCAAATGTCAGCTTCTCAGTGATGCCCATCATGACTTTCCTACTTAAAGTTGCAAGCACCTGCCACTGAAATACACTTACATTTCCAGTCCCCCTACCTTGCTGATTTTTTAAAATCTGGGTATACCTATCACTTTTAATATACCATTTAATTCACATTATTATTATTATTATTATTATTATTATTACTTGCCATTGTCTTCTTCCCTCAGCACAGTCCTGCAAGGGCACGTTTTTTTCCTTCTGTTTTGTTCATTAATGGTTCTCAGGGTCCTAGAATACTGCCTGTTGTTGAATGAATGAATGAATGAATGAATGAATTTTGAGTAAGGGCATGACTGTGAAAACCTTTACCTATGAATTTCATAGTTATGGTTTAAAAATTATAGAGAATTGTAAGAAAATAAATTTATTGATTGTAAATTTTATGCTGTTCTTTTATTTTAAGTTTCATATGTGTTTTCTCTTTCTAAATTTTCAGCCTCAGTTGCGGAAGGTCAAAAGGGTATTATTCCTAGAGCTATCCAAGAAATATTTCAAAACATCTCTGAAAACCTTAGCATTGACTTTACAATAAAAGTGTCTTATATAGAAGTATATAAAGAAGACTTAAGAGATCTTTTAGAATTGGAGACATCTATGAAGGACCTTCACATACGAGAAGATGAAAAAGGAAACACAGGTAAAGTAACCTACTTAATTGATAGCCTTCTTTAGCAAATAGATATGATTTAATTCAGTTTCTGGATACATTCCAGAGAATCTTTAAAAACAGACATAGAAACAAAATGAATTTGTTTTTACTTTAAAATTGAATAGCTTATTGATTACCAATATCAGTTAAGTCACCCAGGTAAAAAGTAGAAGTTCAACTGGTCGATAAGATGAAATTATTGTTATAATTCAAGATAGTACTTATTTCCTGTAAATCACCCCCTCTCCCCACCAGGCTGACCTTAAGTGAGACTGTGAGATAGTCTAAATTAGTTTTTCTACTTTTTTTTTTCCCCCTCCCAATTACCCCTAGGTTGAGGATAGCTGCTCCCTTTGGTGTTCGTCCAGGTTGATCCAAAACTGTCCTTTTTTCTTTGATTTTCGTTCCAGCACACCTGTTGCTTCCTTTTTTTTTTTTTTTTACTGTAGAAAGTTTATGTATTTGCTGCTCCATTTTGACATTTACCTGTCCTGTATTGTACTCTCAAGGTTTGACTTTCTGTGCTAGCAACCATTAATCTCATTAAATATCCATTTGTTTGGAAATGGGAGAAGGTTAGAAGGGCTGGGTCAAAATGCAAGTATTTTTAAGAGTAGCACTCTGCTTTTCTGATTTGAAAGGTAATGTGTTCACCATAGAACATTTTGAAAACATAGAAAAATATGAGGAAGAAAGTTAAAGATCATCTTTAATCCCAAAACCCATAAGTAGCAACTTCTCTTTTTGGCGTGTTTCCTTCCAGATTTCTTTTTCTGTGCACATATAATTTTTTAAAAAATATATACTTGTGACCCCACATATAGTATTACATCTTATTTTTTCACTTAATATTTATATTGTGAGCATTTTCACATGTCATTAAATATTTTTCAAACTTATGACTCTTCATGGTCATGTGGTAATTTATCTTCTGAATGTATAATGGTAATTTAACTAGTATTTCGTTCCATTGTTGGACATTTAGGCTGTTTCCATATTTTCACTATTATTAATAACAATGACTGTTTTTAGGATGTCTTCCTCTCCTAGAAAATACGTTTAGTAGAACCTTCCAAGAGAGAAAGGATCCTGCCAGAGGAGTGACTCCCTGGGGGACTTTCCTAGCAGTCAGGAAGAGTAATGACTGTCGTCATTCAAACAGTAGCCTGCAGGGGGCAGTAAAGCTTGCCTCCTTATAAGCCCTGCCCTGGCAGCCCTGGAATTCCTGGAGGTTTGAAGAAATTGTTTTTGTCTCGTCTTTTAGAAAGAAAGTGTACATAATAGTTTATGGAATTATTAGATAATTCAGTACAGTTTATTTTTTTTCTGGACAGAATTTAGAATAACGTTTTCAGCTTCTGTATCTTAGGAAATGTAATTATTGAGCGTTTTTATCTTTTATTAAAAGTTACAAAAATAATACATGTTTATTGTAAAATAGTCTCACAATTAAGATGTATACACTGTCACTCCTGATAAACTCAATGATCAAAATATTCTATAGCTGATACCAGTCCTGCAAAAATTTTGGAAAGATGTAACAAATTGTCTTAAGACAAATTGTCATGTATTTTACAAAATGTCCCACTCACAACCAAAATACATTTATTTGACATATTTATTTAGTTCCTTTGTTTGAAGCAGTAGTTGGTACCCAACCTGGATGCGGCACAATTAGCATCACCTTTGAAGCTTTTAAAAAATATTAGTTTCTGGGCCCCACTTTTCAGAGAATCTGATGAATTAGTCTTGGATGTGCCCTGGGCATTGGTACTTTCTTTTTTATAAAACTCCCAGGTGATCTGCAGCTGGGTTCGAGAACCATAGATAGTACTAAGTTATAGCCTAACATTAGGAAAATTTTATGAAAGTTATACTATGATTTACAGTTACATTGTTATATTTTATAATTGCTGATATTTTAGTACTGTCTGTAGTATGGGTACTTTAGAACTTTACATGAATCAGGTTGTTAAAAAGTGTCATGGAAATAATGTAAGCAAAATGACTATTTTTCAAAGAAACAGTGGCGTGACAGGATCAGATTAAAAAGAAAGTACAAAAATGTAATTTGAGCACATATCAGGAGGCTTTAGTGCTCTTATTCAAATCCCAAATCCACTTACTCCTTTTTGAAATGTTTTTGGAAATAGACAAATAATGTAGGTAGTAGTAAGCTTAGGTTATGTTTTGGTTCTTATTCTGCTGTTGAAATAGAAACTTTTTTGCTTGTTTCGAATTGCCATCTCATTTGTTTATCTTGCACTCTGATATTAATGTAGGGCATACCTGATTTAAAAATGAATAACCAATTTTATACTGAAATTTTCACTTGTCATTGATTGTGACTTCAACAATACCAAAACCTTAAACGTAAGGGTGGCCTGAATGTAGTAGCAAAACTCCAAGGAAATTAATTTTTAAAAATTAATCTACTACTGATTAATTCTTTTGAGTTATATATTTAATTTATTATCATTTAATCTATTAGACTCTACTAATCAAATACTGTAATAAAGAGTTTTTATTTTATCAGCTATTTTAAAGAATTGAGTATGATATATGACTCCAAAGAAACCAGATTATTTGAAAAATATATACAGTATTATATCTTTTTGAATTTAAACATCAAAAGGAGTGCTGTCTCTTAAAATAGTTCCTTTGAGAGATTACATAAAATTATTTAATGTTGCTGTTGTTACTGTTGTTTGAAATACTATTGATTTTTTTTTTAAGTGGCTGTCTTAGCTGGGCTATCTAGAAAATGATAACTGTTGGGTGGTTACCTTAACTATACCAGATTCTGATTAAAACTTGATTTAAAAACTTGCTGTTTTAAGTGATTGTTGGGGCCAAGGAGTGCCAGGTGGAGAGTGCAGATGAAGTGATGAGCTTCTTGGAGATGGGGAATGCAGCCAGGCATACAGGTACCACCCAAATGAACGAACACTCCAGTAGGTCACATGCAATTTTTACAATCAGCATTTGTCAAGTTGAGAAAAATACAGAGACAGTTGAAGATGGATCATGGTGTTCCCATCGACGTATTGTCTCAAAGTTCCACTTTGTAGATTTGGCTGGATCAGAAAGAGTAACCAAAACGGGTAACACTGGTGAACGGTTCAAAGAATCCATTCAAATCAATAGTGGGTTGCTGGCTTTAGGAAACGTAATAAGTGCTCTTGGGGACCCACGCAGGAAGAGTTCACATATTCCGTATAGGGATGCTAAAATTACCCGACTACTTAAAGATTCCCTGGGAGGCAGTGCCAAGACTGTCATGATCACTTGTGTCAGCCCATCCTCCTCGGATTTTGACGAATCTTTAAATTCTCTCAAGTACGCCAACAGAGCACGCAACATCAGAAACAAACCCACCTTAAACTTCAGCCCGGAGTCAGATCGGATGGACGAAATGGAATTTGAGATTAAGTTGCTTCGAGAGGCTTTGCAAAGCCAGCAGGCTAGTAGTATCAGCCAAAGCAGCCAGATCCATCGAGAGGGGACTCCTGATAAAAATAAGATCCATTGTCTTGAGGAGCAAGTAGCTCAGCTCCAAGGAGAATGTCTGGGTTACCAAAACTGTATCGAGGAAGCCTTCACCTTCCTGGTGGAGTTAAAAGATGCTGTCAGACTAAATCAGAAGCAGCAGCACAAACTGCAAGAGTGGCTTAATATGACCCAGGAGGTCAGGAAGGCCATTCTCACTTCGTTCAGAGGAAGCCGGGGCATGGGAAATTTGGAAGAAGGACCACAGCGTAGCACAGTTTTCCAGCTGAAACGAGAGCTGAAGAAATGCCAGGTACTTAGACTCTGTTTTTATAAGTAACTTGTTTAAGGGCTAAATTTATTTGGGCAAGTGAGAGTCATTTTGGAACTCCAGAAGTTTTTAAAAAGGTTATGTGTAAAATCTCATTTGCCTTTACTCTTGGTCTTTCTCCTTTTTCCAGTTGCTTTTTCCTCATAATTGATACCTTTCTTGGCTCCTCTTTTCTTCTGCAACATGTATTTTAATTTGTTATATTTACTAAGTGGAATCTTGTGGACCTGGTTGTTAAATTTAGAGGATGAAAAGAAATACAATTTCAGAAACAAAATTAAATTATGCTTTATTGAGTTTTCATCCTTCTGTGGTCCGTGATTCTTGGAGGAAAAAAAATACTTCATCCTTTGAGTTTGAAGTATTGATTTTTTTAAACAAATCATCATATGTGATAATATGTAAGAAAATAAGTATGTACATGTGTACATATTTCATATACAGCTATTGAGTTCATAGTTACATTTCCTCACTTTTCATTCAAAAAACATTTATCAAGTGAAGATTATATGTCATGGGAGAAATAGTGGAGGGCAATACATACCTAGTTCTACTTATGTGGCATTTGCAATTTGGTGGGCAAATAGATGTTCCACCAATTTTTTAAAATAGGAAAACATAGCTGAAAATAGAAAAATAATTAAAAACATAGTTGTCTAATTAGAAATCTTTACTCAATACCTTTTTATATGTAGTAGAGGAAAGCCAATTGTTTTATTCTCTGTTATAGCAGTTCTTGAACTTTTTGTTTGCAGGTGTCTTAAAATTGAGTTTCTCAATTGTGTCTATTGATATTTACCATATTAAAATTAAAATAAAAATTTAAACTATTTGTTTAAAACAGTGATAATCCAATTATATGGTAATACACAGTAAACATTTTTTTTCATGAAAAATATTTTTCAAAACAAAAAAATTTAATGAGTGGAAATGTTTTATATTTTTGCAAATTTCTTTTTAACATCTGGTTTAATAGAGTACAGGTGGATTTTCATATCTGCTTCAGCATTCATTTTGTTACAGTATGTTTTAGTTGAAGTATATGAAGAATATCCAGCCTCATATAGATTTGTAGTTGGAAAGGAGGACTATTTTAATGCCTTTTTCAGATAATTGTGGATATTCTTTAAAATTATATCAAAACTCAACAAGTAGGTATTTCCTAAAGGTTACTTGCAAGTATTGTTACATCAAGGTGTATACGTTAAAATTCATTGGTTCCTATTTTGTACTTGAATGAAATTTTTATCCACACAGGATTTGGAATCATTATATATTAGACATTTGGAAAACATTTGTTTTACAAAGGTATGCAACTCTTTTAGATGTTGACATAGTTCATTACACAGTATCAAAAAATCACATCCATTAGTATCACTACTGATCTCACCATCAAAATCTTTTAGTTTTGGAAACTGTCACACTCAGAGTAGCAGAAATGTTTTCCAAAATTCTAATTTTTGCACAAAACTCAAATTTTATCATTTGCAACAAATACTGTTATTTTCCTTGAAATGATGGTTCTCATTTTTAAGAAATTGTCTGCAATATACCCAAGTGTAAATAACTATAGTTTGTTATTTTAGAGTAAAAATTGTATCTTATGAAAAAAGTGGCTAGTTCAGCTTTCAGCTCAAACAATTGCAGAAGATTTTTCCCCCACAGACAACTATTGCCCATTGGTATGCAGCAAAACTATTTTGTGCATACCTCTCATTTTGTCACATAGAATACTAAAAAAAGCATACTCAAGGGTTGAGATTTAATAAAATAATTTTTATTGCTTCATTAAGATACTCTTAAAACTGGCATTTGTACTGTGACTGTGTGGCAGTGAGGAATACAGTGATTACTAGTACAATTTGGTGACACTTCCCTTATTTGTGCTAGGAGCCAGCAGTTACCCACCTATGCTTTTGTATTATCGTTACAAATGTCAACATGATAAAAAGACAAATATTGTTTTAGTATTATTAGGAAAATAGTTTTGACCTGATTGATACCCTGGAAGGACCTAAGGGACATGCTGAAAGCATCTCTACTGAATATACTATGAGAACTACTTTTCTATTATAAAGCTTTTGATATTTAACTATAAGCATTTAAGGTAATACTTTTAAAATGATGGATATTTTTTAAAGGAAGTAATTCTTTCCTTCTTCCTAGATAGAGCAGGTCTGTCCCTTCATCACTGGTATAAGAAATTGGTGTATAACTGGAAGCTTGCACTTTGGGACACATGAAGGAAGCGTTTTTCCTTCATGCTTCTAAGGTGGCTGAAATTGGAAGCCAGTAAAACCCACTACTTGGAGTAACTTTCTCCATCTGTTGAAGACTCCCAATTGAAACTTGCTCTAGATTATGTACTCTAGATTACTATTTCCCAAAGATATTAACAGTCTTGTTGGAAAAAGGTACCATGAAAAGATTGTTTTGGGGAATGCTAGATTGCAAAAATCAAACAGGTTTCTCAATCCTCAGACTTCTCAGAACTTCGAGAGTGCTAATGTATATTACAAATCTCAAAGTGAAAGACATAGTATTCAGTGTTTCCCAGTTTTTAAAAATGGATTCCCATTTTTTGGTCTGCAATCTTGTAGACTAGAATCATTGGAAACCACTAAACAGTAAGTAGAAAAAGGATAAGTGTCATTCCTCACCCTGTTACATCTCTCTAAAAAATTTCCTTTTCTGTTCTTGTTTTCTGAGAGGCAGCATAAGAGTAGTTAAGAACATGGGTACCAAAATCCCATTGTTTGAATCCTGGTTTCTCTGCTTACTAGCTCTGTGACCTTGAGTAAATGCTTGACAGCTCAGTGCTTCAATTTTCCATCTGTAAAATGGAAACAACAATAACCACCTTGTAGGGTTGTCGTGGAGATTATTAAAGCATTAGTTCTCATAAGGTGATAAGAAGGATGCCTGGCCTATAGTAAAGCTCAATAAAGTTGAGCTTATTATTATCTCTTCTCTTTTATTTTTCACCTGCCTGTGCCTAGGTTATCCATCAGTGGCAGGTAAGAGATTGTACTCAGTAGTCATATGTAGGGCCACATGCCAGGGGTTACCGTGAAGGCAGCTTGGTAAACTCATCTGCTTAGGGAGATAGCAGGTGGGAGGAGAGGCATGAACATTCTCTTTGCTCAGCCTCCTTCCTTGAGCCTATTAGGGAAGCAAGACGTACTTTAAAAAATTCCTAGCCAGGATGAGATTGTGGGCCATCTCACAAATGAAATAATAGCCTGATTGTTGCTAGGGAAGTAAATATCATTTTGAAGTTACTGTCTCCTTTTTAAAAGCTGTCAGATAATGTAACCTTGATTTTTGCCATTTATCAATTATTGGAACTGAACATGAATATATTCAACAGTTAAGTATCTTTTAAATAAATAATAAAATTGTAATTTTTAAAGAATATGTTAAAATATTTAATACACAGTACTGGGAGAGTAATTATAAGCTTCTCAAGTGGACAATTAATTGCCTATAGAAGATGATGTTAACTAATTAGAATTATATCTTATTTATAGAAGAGAGAAGTCACAGAGGTTATATAAATATATAGGGTTATAAGGAACATCAGGGTCGTGTGGTCTCTCCTCATTTTGGCATTCGAAGATCCTAAGCAGGGAAAAAAAGGGACTTGCCCAAAGCCCTTCGGTAAGCCTGTGGCAAAATCAAGGCTAGCCTCAGTCTGCGAGTTTCACGTGCAGAGGCCCATCCGCTTCCACGCCACTGCCTGAGGAGTCAACGCATGCACTCCTTTTCTGTGCATTACATCTTATTTGTAAAGTGGACACTCCTTTTGTAAACCAACTGCTTGTTCTTGTCTTTTCTGGTGGCTTACACTTTGGATCCTGGGGTTGAATGTCAGGACTTTGGTTTATCTACTGTGTTTTATTGGGAAAAGTTTTTAACTTTACTAAGCTTTAATTTCTTCATAAAAAAGAAAACATAGCTATTCAGTGAGATATTTTTTAAAATGCCAAGTCATTATCTAACATAAAGCAAACCCTGGGTAAATGTTAATGTTCTTTCTGTTTGTTTAACTTAGAAATTGTTGTGTAAGTATTATTCGAATATCCCATTTATTTGAAAATACACTAGGAACTAAGAAAACTATTTGTTTAACAACATTTTCAGACATCCTCAAAATATACCTCGTCATAGTGAAAGTGCACGGAATTGGCCAATATTCTTTAAATATCCAAATGCATTCTTATATCCTATAGGTCACTTTGGAAAATGTGACCTTTGATTTTTAAAACTCATATTAAAATCTCATGGCAATTCTAGCAAACTTGTAAAAATCATATTAAATATACTCTAGAACCTGAATAACTGGTTATCATTTTAAAATGTAGGAAATAAAAATCAGGGAAATCTTCCTATCTTTATGGTAATTAATTCTTATAGTAATGATAGGCCCTCTTAACTGTTTCTACCTTTATTATAAAGAAACCAGAAAGAAAGTTGAAAATGGACAACAGGATAAGAAAAATTTTAAGAGACATTGTCAGGCTGTCATTCAATCACTGCTTTGGTGGTATTATGCGGGCTCTCTCGAGTATTTTCCATGGTGAATCTCTCATGCTTTCTTTCCCTCCTTCCAGTGTGCTCTCGCTGCCGATGAAGTAGTATTTAATCAGAAGGAACTGGAGGTGAAGGAACTAAAGAATCAAGTGCAAATGATGGTACAGGAAAACAAAGGACATGTTATATCTTTGAAAGAAGCGCAAAAAGTTAATAGATTACAGGTAGAGTTTCTTAATATATCTAGCTCTGTAGGTTTTGTTAGAATAGTACCTAACTAAACAGAATAGCATTTTAAATGATAAATAAGAATGTTTACACAAATAAGTTTAAGTTGAAGAGCTCTAAGCACAGGCACCTAAAAGAGTTATTACTGTTTTCCCCCTAAATTAGTGTAAAGGGAAAACATTTTTTATTATTGTCTTGACTTGTATTTCACAAATATGAAGATAGTCCCCAGGAACTTAATTTGCAAATCATATTATGGTTATCTTTTCTTCATACTTTTCCCTTCCATTGTTTGTCAAGGTAATGGGCAATGCGATATTTTTAAGAATTGGAAGGTAAACACATAATTTTTAAGCTTTTAAATTCATTAGATTATCCTTTTATACTTCATTAATGACTTGCTCTTTCACTTGGTTAAATCTTTCAAATTCCCTATCTTGGCATTTCTGTTATTAACATGGTATACCCCTAAATATTGTACATTCTGGCTATGAAACCTGCCCCCAGCCCCAAACTGTTTCATTTAAAGCCTTTAGTTTCAACTAATGCCCTGAGAAATAGTCTGATCCAACAAAAGTTAGGTTTCGATTTTGAGGTTTCTTTTCTTTTTTAATCCTTCCAATTCTATAATAACTTAAAAGCATGAAGCATATACAAAACTAACTGTTGTTCAGAGATTTATCACAAAGGGAACAGCTTTGTGACCACCACCAGGTCAAGGAATAGCAAACTGTCAGCCCCTCCAGGGGCTCCTCAGAGAGAGCTGCTCTCCTTATCTTTCGCAGTAGTCATTTCCTTGCTTTGCTTTATGGTTTTACTGTGAATCCCTGAACACTACAGTTTAGTTTGGGAGGTTCGTATAAACTTAATCATTCAGTATATATGCTTTAGTATCTGGTTACTTTTATTGAACATTTTGTTCTGATTCATCCATGTTGTGTGTGACTGTAGCTTGTTTAGTTTTATAGCTCTGTAGAATTTCAATGTACAAATGTACCACAATTAATTATTCTACTGTTCATGGACATTTTTTTCCCGTGAATTTTCTTATACATGTCTCTTGGTGTACATGCATACATATTTCTTTTGGATTTGTGCCTAGGTCAAAGGGTAGGAGAATCTTCAATTTTAGTAAATAATACCAAACTGTTTTCTAATTCTATATCTTGGAATGTTTTTTTGGCAATTAAAAATAAGTTATTTTTTTATTCATTTTTTAATTTTTCCATTACAGTTGACATATTAGTTTCAGGTGTACAACATAGCGATTAGACACATATAACTAATGAAGTGATCACCCCAACATTTGTTATTGTTAATTTTTAAACTTTAGACAGTCTGGTAGGTATAAAGTGTTATTTTATTGTGGTTTTAATTTGCATTTCCCTGATGACTGTTGAAGGTGAGCACTTGTTCACATTTTTTGGCTATTTGGTTATCTTCTTTGTGAGGTACTTGTTCAAGTCTCTTGCTTGTTTTTCTATTAGACTGTGTGTTTTAAATTAATTTGCAGGCATTTGTTATATATTCCAGGTATGAGCTCTTTGTCAGTTATATGGCTCCAAGTATTTTTTCTCTTTCTGCAGCTTTGTACTCTCAATGATGTCTTTTGATGAAAAGATAGATTGTAATCAAATTCAACAATCTTTTCTTTATGGTTAATGATGTTTGTGCTCTATTTAACAAGGCTTTCCTTTTCCTAGTTCTTTCCTTTGAGAATATTTTCTATATTATCTTCTTGAGGCTTTATTGTTTTGCCTTTCACATTTAGCTCTACAAGATTCCTGGAATTGATTTTTGTCTGTGGGGTAAGAGTCAAATTTTATTTTTTTCCCATATAGATATCTATTTGTCCCAACATCATTTATTGAAAAGACCATCCTTTCACCACTGTTCTGAGTGCTATATTTGTCATAAGTCAAGGTTCATTCATACCTGAATTTCTTGTCTATTTCTGGAACTTCTGTTGTATCCTTTTGGTCTGCCTATCCATGAGCTAATAACACATTTCCTTTTTATTGTAGGTTTATAATAAGTCTAGATATTTGGTAGAGCAAGGCCTTCTTCTTTGTTCTCCTAACCTCTAAGAATATCTTGGTTTTTCCATATAAATTTTCGAATTAGCTGTCAAGGGCCACCAAAAAAAACCCACAAAACTTTTTGCGATTTTTGGTTGGGATTCCTTTAAATCTATAGATCCACTTGGAAAGAGTTGACATCTTTAGATTATAAGTCTTCTTTCTAATCAATGAATATGGTATATTCCTCCATTTATTTAGGTTTCCTTTGGTTTTTCTTTTCTTTTTCCCCCTCTTTAATTCCTCTCCTCCCCTCACTTCCACCCCTGACCTATGGATGTTGCCATTTACACTTAAGAATTGTATCTCTGAAGGCGGGGCGTCTCCTCCCACACACTCGTGCACCTGGGGCCTGGCACCCCTTGGGGCCTGGCACTCCTGGGATATGGTCCATGGCTCCACCTGGGGTGCAAACCCAAGACCTTCTGTGTGTAAAGCAGATGTGCTAATCACTACACACTATGGAGCCACCTCCTGGTTTTTCTAAATAATGGTTTGTGTGTGTGTAAAAATATTGCACATCTTTTGTTAAACTTAGGTACGTGATTTTTTTTTTTTATGGCACTAAATGTAATCTTTTTGAAATTTCCTTTTAGTAGTTTGTTGGTATGTGTAAATGTATTGATTTTTGTGTGTTGATATTTTATATCCAGCAACCTGACTAAAATTCACTTTTTAATTCTAATATTTATGTAAATTATTTTGATTTTCATTTATAATTACATCACCCACAAATGATGACAGTTTTATTTCTTCTTTTATAATTTTTATACCTTTTATTTCTTTTTCTTACCTTTCTTCATTGGCTGGGATTTTCAATAAAATGTTGAATACAAGTGGTGATAGCAAGCATCCTGTCTTGTTTCCAGTAATAGAGGAAAAGCTTTCAACATTTCGCTCTAAAGTACCATGTTTGCTGTAACTATTTTTTATTTACCCTTTATCAAGCTAAGGAAAATTCTTATTATAAATACATATTAAATTTTATCGAGTTGTTTTTCTTTATTATGAATTTTCTCTTTTATTTTGTTAATGTGGATTATACTGATTTTTCTAATTTTAAACCAGTCTTGTATTCCTGGAATAAACCCCCCCCCCCCCTTTTTTTTTTGGTCATGATGTATTGTTTTATCGGAGGTCCACAAGACCACCCTCTGGTTAGATGATCAGCTTGGAGGGCTCAGCATATAGTCATGCTCATGGCTGACATTTATTACAGTGAAAAGAGAGCAATGATCAGCAAAGGGCAGAGGCACATAGAGCGAAATCTGGAGGAAACTGGTGCACTTTCTAAGAGTTGTCTCTCTGTAGAGTCTCATGGATATGCTTAATTCCTCTAGCAGTGATTATGACAGCACATGTGAAATGTCTGCCAGGGAAACTCAGAGGAGACACAGTGCCTATAATTTTTATTGAGGGCTGTTAATAAAGGCCTCTCTGCCTAGCATGTGCAAATATTCCAAACTTCCAGAAGGAAAGCAGGCGTTCGACACAGACCATGTTGTCTGTACAAACAATTAATATCAGGGTGTTGGGAACCCTCTCAGAATCCAAGTTCCCAGACACCACCTAATAGAAAACCTCGTAAGCAGGTCTTTCTAAGGATATAGCAGTCAGGTATGCTATGTTCTCTTTTCTACAGTTAGCCTTAATTTGGTTTGCTATTATTTTGATTAGGATTTTAGCATCTATATTCACCTGTGGAATTGGCCTATATTTTCCTTTCTCAAAAAATTCTTGTCAGATGTTGTAACAAGTTATGTTACCTTCATAATATAGGTTAGGTAGAATTCCCTCTTTTTTTATACTTTGGAAGATTGTGTGAAAAAGCAGTGTTATTTCTTCCTTAAATATTGAATTCACCTGAAAAATATTTGAGACTGGACTGTTTCTTTGTGGGAACATTTTGATTTTTAATTCAATCATATTTTCTTTTTGCCCCCATTTTTGTAAGTTTATTTTTCTAAGAATTTGACCACTGTATCTAAGTTTTCATATTTATTGGCATAAGTTTATACTAGTCTCTTATCTCTGTAACATATTTAGATGTTTAGTGATAACCCCTTTTTCATTCCTGGTCATTTGTTCCTTCTCTTTTTTCTTGATCATCTTCACCAGGGGATTGTCACTTTTATTAGTCTCTTCAAAGAGGCAGTTCTTGACTTTGTTGATCTTCTCTAGTATGTGTTTGTTTATTATTTAATTGATTTCTGCCCTTACCTTTATTATTTACCCCTGCTTTTGGGGGTACAGATCTTATGCTATCTTTAGGTGGATGCTTAGTTCATTGGTTTTCAGCCTTTCTTATTTTATAATATATGCATTTATAATTATATATTTCCTCCTATGCTTGTCTTTACTTGCTCTCCACATTTGGCTAAAAACTTTTCCTAATTTTTATTGTGACATTTTCCTTTGACCTATGGGTTATATAGTTATTTTTTTTCAAGCACATGGATGATTTCTTTTTATTAATTTTTAACTTAATTGCATTGTGGTCTCTATGATTTCAGTCCTTTGTGTTTAAATTTGCTTTATGGCTCAGCATGAGGGCAATTTTTATAGATATTACAGATGTTCTTGAAAATATGTATATTCTGCAATCATTGAGTGCTTTTAATTCTATTATTCAAAACTATATTTTTACTCATTTTTGGGGGGTCTTTTTGTTAGTAATTTAGAGTGATATTAAAATCTGTCACTATGATTTTGGATTTATCTCACTTCTCTATGAAATACTGATAATTTTTGCATTATATATATTGAAGCTGTGTTATTAAGTACATGGAAATGTAGAATTATTGCGTCATCCTGGTAAGTTGATGTTTTTATCACTTTTTACCTCTTTTTTTAATCTTGTAATGGTTTCTGCCTTAAAGTCTACTTTGATATGAACATAGCTATTCCGGCTTTCTTTTGATTAATATTTACATGGTATCTCTCTTCTCATTTTAATTTTAATCTGTGTCATTTTAGTTGTGTTTTTTAGCAGCAGGTTAATTTTACAATGTTCTCTGACAATCTTTATCTTTTAATTGGATTACTTAGTTCACTTTTGAATTTAACGTTTTTGCTATTATTTATGTTATAATCCCACTGTTGTCCTTTTCATTTATTCTACCTGCTCTGTGTTCTCTTTTCTGTTCTTTCTTACTTTCTTTTGAACTGTGAGTTTTTAATCTTTACTTCATTAGCTTAGAAGTCGTACTCTATTTTTTTTAGTGGTTATCCTAGAGAGTATATCATGCAGCCTTGCCTTAATGAAGTCTAATATTAATTGATATTTTTACCCTTTTCCCAGACAGTCTGAGGATTCCATCTAACACCCACTCTCAACCTATGTGCCATTCTGTTTTATATCTCAATTATCTGTATGCATGACTTTTTAATAAGGTTGCATTTTTATAGCTCAGCATTAACAATGAAACTTTAGGGGTTTCTTTCCTATTTAAACATTGTAGTACATGTGAAATATTAAGGTGAATGACAATTTCTTGTTTACATAATTTTGCACTTACAAAACAAAGATTGATATTAGAACTTTCTGAATTGGATGTACTTTAAATTTTTTCTTTAGAGGATACATAAAACATTAAACCCCGTTCTGGTTCTTACTCTCCCCCTTCCCTCTTCTCTCCCTCTCCTCCTCCCTCTCCTTCCTGACATACAATTTGTTCTGCCTTTGATTCCCAAGTTCTTTCTCTCAGGACTATCGATTGCCTATCTTCTATCTCTTTGTGCTTTTGTATTTCTTTTCCACAGAGTAAAGGCTTTCACTTCACTGCACCTGCTGCCACTTTCTGTCTCCTTTGCTTCCATCTCTGCAATTTGTAACTCTTCCTCCACTTCTCAGCTTTCTTGTCTCTCTTTACTTCTTGGATTTCACTCAGAAAGTCCAAACTTTTATAAAGATCAACTAATCAGAGTGCTTCAGGTTGGCAAACCAACCAATCAGCATATGGGGCGCTTTTATTTTTTCGAGTAATTAACTCTATGTTGTATTTGTTGCTGCTTACTATTCAAAAGTTTTTACCAATCAGAACAGTCTTAGATACTGTGAACATCAGAAAGATAGTCTTTGGATAAATGAGGTTTAATTGTACAGTTAAGGTAGTTGTGATTTGTAGGTGTGATTTTGGTCAATGTACAATTTATTTTTAATTATTATCTACATACTTACTGAAGTTCTCTAATTTTAAAATTCTCATCTCTCTCCTACAAAGAATGAAAAAATAATAGAACAACAACTTCTTATGGATCAGCTGAATGAAGAACTAACAAAACTTAACCTGTCAATGACTTCTTCAGTTAAGGAAACTTGTGGAGATGGGCCAGATGCCAGGATACCTGAAAAGAGACCATATACTGTACCATTTGATACTCACCTGGGGCATTATATTTATGTCCCAGCAAGATCAGATGCCAGGAAGGTAAAGTCTAAACATTAATCTCTTTCTTATTTTGATATTTAAAACATAATATATGTAATATAATATCATGTGTTCGTACAGTCTCAGCAGGTACAGTTTGGTTTCTCTTTAGTTTCATGGACTTTTGTGTATTCTCTTTCTCTTAATTATGCTTTTTAATATGAAAATAAATAGAAGAATGTATAGTTGTATTTGGAAGGAATAGTTGAAGATAATGTCTGTGTTCATCAAGGAGGAAAAGTTATCCATTGCCGTCATATTTTCAGACATGACTAAGTCTGATATCTTCATGAATTTTTGTTTTTCTTTAACCATACCAAGTTGAGATGAGGTTGGAGGGTATTTATTTTTACTTATTTGGTCTGTCCTATTATTCTCAAATGACATTTATGTATTACTCAGTCTTGCCAAGCTGACATAATCAAGACCATGTAAAGATCAATATGAACTTTTGTTGTAATTTTTATTTATGAATATGTGTCTGGGTAGTAAATATATGCACATGTTTCCTCTTGAAAAATCAAGTAATCTCCACTGTGGAAAAGACTAATGAGCATATTCATGAATTTTGGTTTCTATTTATTACTTTTATGAAGGGAAATGATTTGTTTGAGATCTCTGTGATGGTTACAGTCAAAGGGTAAGAAATATGCATGGCTTCATAGAGTTTGTAGTCAGGCAGACCTGGGAGTGAACACTAGCTCCATTGTATAGGCCTATGTGTGTATGACTAAACCTGTGTGAGCCCAGGTTTAGTCATACACACATAGGCCTGTACATTTCTTATCTGTCATGATTGTGGAAACACGGGGGTGGATGGAGGATTTACATGAGATGCTGACTCTGAAAGTCCCTGGCACTGCGTTAAGTACATGTCAATGGGCGCCTCCACTGTGTCCTAGGCTCAGTGCCTCAGAGTTAAACAGATGTTATCCTTACCAGTATGGTTTTCAATTTTGAGTGGTTGAATTTTAAAATTCAAGCCATTGTTATTATTAATTTTGGTTTTACTTTGTAGAGTTATTGACATTTTTCTTATGGTTGAATACATGGTAAATTTTCATAGAACAAATTCTTCACATGATTCAAATTTGATATCTACTATTTCAACTTAATACTTATATGTCAAGTCTTCTATGTAAATTTTAAAAACTATTGGCTAGTTATGTGAAATAATTTCCTGTTTCTGTCCATTATTTTATTTTTAAAAAATAACATTCGTTTTTATCCTGATTACAATAATTACACATATTTATTCTCTCTCTTGGTCTTTAATCTTTTTTACTAGACATTCACACACACACACACACACACACACACACACACACACACACACAGACACTCTTTGAGGAGGTAGAGTTGCATGGGCTCCGTTAGGCTCTTCTTTTCTTGTCTCTAGTTGTTTGATTAGACTTGAAACAGACATGACTAGAATAAAGACTTTCAGAGTTATTGTTTTGAATTGGCAAATTAGGCTCTTCTTTTCTTGTCTCTAGTTGTTTGATTAAAACAACTAGAGACAAGAAACAGACGTGACTAGAATAAAGACTTTCAGAGTTATTGTTTTGAATTGGCAAATTCTTAATTTAGTTCTGTTTAAAAATTTTTCCCCATATCCCCAAAGAACCCTTAATAGCCACTAAAAAAGTGGGAAAAAGGAAGAAGATGCAAAGGTCATATACGATCAGCAGTTTGGACAGTTCTCTGGTGCCTACTGTGTGTCCAGGAATCCTGGCCACTTCTCTTGTTTGGTCTGGTTATTGCAGCAGACATGAAAAGGCAGGCTTGCACAGAAAGACACATTGTATAGCAAGCCTTGTTCGAGCCCTGTTTGCTGTTACAGTGTTATAAGAGGTCTCATTGAATACTGAAACTAGTACAATTAAGCCACAGAGGACATCTGAAGTATCATTTCATTTTCTCCTGGATTTCTGTCTTCTTGGCAGAAGTCTTGCTTATATTTTCTAGCTCTAATATTTTTTTTTGAGTTTAGCTCTAATATTTTCTTGAAGTAAAAATAGTCTAAGAGAAATACTTTCTCAACTGAAAATACTTTCAAAAGAAGAAGGGGAAAAGTAGCTTAATCAATTTTTAAGTTGATTATAAAAAGAATCTGATTTTATTTCTCATATGCTTATTTATACATATTGGAGGAAAAGAGTGAAAAGATCTTATTTTAAAAGTATTATTTATGTTATATTTATATGTATACTTTTTGTTACTAGCTTTTCTCAATATATCATGGGCATTTGACAGTCATTATATATTCTTCTATAATATAATTTTTAATGGCTGATTAAAATTTATCCTAAAGGCATACCATTGTATACTTTTTCTGATTGTTGCACATTCGTTTTTGATTATCTCTTAATCTGAAAAGTTGAACACCAAAATGGAATTATAGTACATATCTACTTATGCAGGAATCATAAAGAAATTGTCCCTCACAGCAAAATAGTATACAGGTAAATAAAGTAAAAGGTATTAATATTATTTATCAAATTAATATGAAAAAAGAGAAAAACTCATTTGTCTTAATAAATACCAAAAAGTTATCTGATGAAATGCAAAATCAAATCTTGATTTAAACTGAAAGAAAAAAAATATAACAAATTTCTGTTTTCTTAATGTGGTAAATATGATGTAATTAAAGCCAAGATCCAGTGCAATACATACTAAAAAGGCACTTTGGAAAGGAGAAATTTACAAAGGTGGTCCCAGTTATTACTTAGGTTTAGTATAATACCACAAATTGTGCTGATGAAAATCTACTATATTTCATTGATTGTAAGACTCACCTATTTTTTTTTTTTTTCACATTTTATCTTTGATGGCAGGATATGTTTTACAGTTAATGGCATGTCATAGTTTGACAGCTTTTTTTCTTTCTTGGTGGTATAAAAATAATGGTGTGTCACAGTTGATGGCATTTTAGGTTTGATGAAATATGATATCATGAAAGGGAAATAAAAGCAATAAGTACATAATATCGCTTTCAGTACTTGACATAACTGTATACTAAGAGAACCAAACAAAACATTCTTAAGGGATATGTTTTAAAAACCTGGAATCTCCAGATTCACAAAAGTGGAATATTGTAAAATCTTTTTGTTTTTTTCCTGAATGAATTATATATTTTTAAATATTTTATTTTATTAGTTTTGAGTATACAGTACAATGGTTAGACATTTATATATTTTATAAAATGATCCCCTTATTTGTTCTTTCTCTCCTCTGGCTCTCCACCTAGCCATTACATTAATGCTAACTGCATTCCCTATGCCCTGCTTCCCATCTCAGTGACCCATCATTCAGCAACTGATTTGTACTTCTTTATCCCTTCATCTCTTTCTCCCAGTCTTCCAACCTCCCTCCCCTCTGGCTATCACCAGATTGTCCTCTATATTTGTATGTCTGTTTTTGAGTAATTATTCTTTTTGTTTCTTAGATTCTGTGTATAAGTAAAATCATATGGTATTTATCTTTGTCTGATTTATTTCACTCAATAGAACAACTTCTAGGTCCATCCATGTCATTGCAAATGGTAGGATTTCATTTTTTTTTAATGATTGAGTAATATTCCATTATATGTATGAACCATGACTTCTTTATCCAATCATCTGTTGATGGGCATTTAGTTGTTTCCATTCTTGGCAATTGTAAATTGTGCTGTCATGAATATAGGGGTGCATAGATCTTTACAAATTATTGTTTTAGTTTTCTTTGGATAAATACATATTTTTTGCTAAGCCCTTCTGCACAGTCTCTTTTGAGAAATCAGCTTCCAGTCGTATGGGTGTTCTCTTATATGTAGTTGTTTTTCTCTTGCTGCTTTTAAAATTTTTTATTTGTATATAACCTTTGGCATTTTAATTATGATGTGTCTTGTTGTGGGCCTCTTTGGATCCCTGGTTTTTGGTATTTCTGAGCTTCTTGGGGTTTTATGTCCATTTCCTTCACCAGGTTAGGGAAGTTTTCCATCATTATTTCTTCAAGCAGCTGTTCAACATCTTGATTTTCTTCACTTACACTGATCAGACGAATGTTTGGAGCCTTAATAGTATTCCATATCCTCTTTAAATCATCTTTATAGTCTTGGCCTCTTTTTTCTTGCCTTTCTGTTCGAGTGTCCTGATTGGCTTTCCTATCCTCTAGATAGGGCATGTGATCCTCTTTTTTATTCACTTTGTTTATTCCATTTAATATATTTCTCATCTCAGATAATGTGTTCTCCATTTCAGACTGGTTCCCTCTTATTATCGCCATCTCCATTTTTATCTCTTTGTTGGAGTTCTCTACATTTCCCAAAAGTTCATTGAGCATCTTTATAACCAGTGTTTTGAACTCTGCATCTGTTAGATGACTTGACTTCATTATATCTGGATCTCTGTTCTGTTCTGTCATATGGTTTCTGCTTCTTTGTCTTCCCATTTTGGCTGCCTTTCCATGTCTGTTTCTATGTACTAATGGTGATTTAGAATATTACATTCCAGTCTGGGTACCACACTTTAAGTCAAATTAGATTATTTTCAGAGAAAAACTACACTGCTGAAAGACTTTGGGGAAAATCTGAAGCACTTCTATATTTAGTCTGATGATTACGGTTTTCAAATATTCAAGGTTTATCATTACTGTTATATGTTGTTTCTAAATTGGGACCAATGTGAACAGTGCTAAGGGAATAGAAAGAGGGACTAATTAGTGGGAACTGCCAGTGGTGCTATGAGAGGCCCCAGTTTTTCTGAGGGGGATGCCCACAGTGAATGTGTTTGAACAGCTGTTAAATGATAATTTGCAATATTACAGGAGAGAGTCAAACCTGGGATGGATAGGTGAACTCAGTAACCCTTAAATTCTCTCTAGCCCTGTGGCTGTGTAATTCTAGGGGGGAAAAGGTTAGAAAAAAAATTAGCTTCTAATTGGATACATCTCAGATATCTGAATCATTAGTCAGCTTATTTGAGTACTTATACGTGATCAGCACTGTTTAGGATATGGCTGAAAATGATAAAATATTCCTTATTGGGGAGCTCTGGAATCCCAAAGCAATTGAGGGAAACAGGACCGAATACCTAAATATGAAAGGGCTGGATTAGAGAAGGCTTTGTGAGCCTGGAAGGGGCAAAGAATCATTGTGTTGGGTGGAAAGACTGTTAAAAGAATTAACTTGCTAAATGTTACTCGTTGTGGCAGAACTTGTTTGGTGTTCATTATTAAGCTGCGTCATTTAGTTTACTTGGTAAAAAGAAATTTTAAAAGCAAATTATAATCTCAGAGAACAAATTTTGACTCTGAACAAAAAACTTTATTTGCTCCTGAGATGATTTCTGTCCCCTGACAAAGAGAAACCTTGATGCCTATCAGTTATGGGGCAAATGGCCATACTAGCTACATTGTGCTGGTTAGATAAATACTTCTTGAATTGGTTCTTTTATAAATAATGCTCCCCCACTCCTCCAAACTAGAAATTGGGAGGCCACCTAGAAAACTTGACCCACTATCCATCATAGTGCTAATGGGACAGATGGTCTTATTAGGTGACCAACAGTGGAGGCACAAAAATCAGATATTAATGAATCAGGTAGGCTTTTCTGGGAGAGGGTACATGAGGGACCCATGGCAATTGAATCTTGAGTACCATGTGATGTACGCATTTCACTGTATATTGTTATTTTAATAGCTTTTAGTGATTTATATTAATAAATTGAATGTCTCCTCTAAGATTTTATTATTTACATTTTTTTTTTGAGAGAAATTACCCTGAGGTATGGTTACAAAGAGGTGGTGAAAAGAAATATTTGGTAATGGAAACTAGAATAAAAGTAAAAAGGCAGTTTCTAATTCATTGTTGTTTTCCAACAATTTTTTGAGAACTTAAGGCACATCGCCAATAGAAGCATGTTATAATATAGAAAGTTCTGAAGCTAGCAAATGAACATCTAAATATCCTATGATACATATTAAATATGTTACTTGGATCAGTGGTCCCCAACCTTTTTGGCACCAGAGACCAGTGCTCCTATGAGAATCTGATGCCTGGTGATCTGAGGTGGAGCTGATGTGGTGATGCTAACGCTGGGGAGTGGCCGCAAATACAGATGAAGCTTTGCTTGCTTACCTGCTGCTCATCTTCTACTGTGCGACCCAGCTCCTAACAGACCATGGTCCAGTACTGGTCTGCAGCCCAGGGGTTGGGGATCCCTGACTTAGAGCATTAATTCAGCTATCTCAAACCAGCACATGTAAAGTGTGAGTAAATGTATTTGGATTTCCAAATTGAGAGTATTTTGCCTTAGAGGGAGTGGTGATAGCTCTGGATTTCTCCATCTGGTAGATCTGGATTGGAGAGGGATACAGATCCTTAGCAGCAATGCCACAATTCTCCAGGTGTTCAAAACTGGGATGACTAGTGGGCTGAGAAACAGTTGCCTCCCATTATATTATATGTAGACTTCATGTTCATTGGGGAGTGCCTATGCTCTTTTAAGAGTGAGTTTTCATTCCTGCCTCTCTAAGGTTTAATTTTTGAATATTATTTTCCATGAAGCTATAGTTGAAGATAAAGGAACTTTCTAGAAGAGGAAGAGCTGTGTAGATTCTGAAAGATGTATGTGTCCATGAGGACAATAGTTTTGTGAAAAGAATTTTGACTTTTTTGGGGGGGTTGTCGTGTACACTTTCAATGATTGGATATTTTAAGAGTAACTAGTAACCTGTTAAAAACATTTTGAGTAATCGGATAAAACTAGACATTTTAAAAATCACTTCTTTTTGTTGTTGGGTCGGGGAATCACTTATAAGGTCTACACAAGTCCTGCTGCGTACTCTCTGGATCGCATAGTTGCTGGATTCCGAACACGAAGTCAGATGCTGCTGGGTCATATAGAAGACCAAGATGAAGTCATCCACTGCCAGTTTTCTGATAACAGTGATGAGGAAGAATCAGAGGGCCAAGAGAAATCTGATATTAGGTATGTTAAATATAAACTTACTTAATAAACATAATTTTATGATGCACTAAATATATATACACGTAGATTTTTTTCATTAAAGTATATCTTTTCCATTTAATATAACAGTAGGTACTTTTTGCTACATACACTGTCAACTAATGTATTATGAAACCAGTGTTTGAACACACATCATCAGTCTTACAATTGAAAAATAATTTTGCTTTTATAGTTGTTGCATTTTAATTTTCGTAGAGAAAAGTTTTGAATTTCCTGATTCTGCGGCCACAATGGCAACAAACATAATGGAATTTCCACTGGGTCCAACATGGGTGGGAATATTAGTAAAATTCTGTTTATTTTCTGTAATTAATAATTCTTTTAACATTACTGTCAGTTTTTGAGGAAGCTTAATTTGAGGGCAGATTACCAGACACTAACGACAAGTTACCTTTGATCCTGATCATTTTTTTTCAGAACTAGAAGTCACTCATGGATTCAAAAGTCTGGCTCCCTTTGTTCTCTTGTTGAACTGAATGATATTCATGATCAAAAACAAAAGTCAAGTTTGGGGAATGAAGGTACACAGACTTTATTAAGTAATTTAGATTGTAATGTTTATAAGACACTTCTCTTTTTCTTCAGTCAATAATTTAAGAAGCATCTAGGAGTTCTTAAAGACAAGAACTTGGTAAGGGTGCTTTCTTGGTTGGTAGAACTTCATGTTCTCTGTTCTACCTCTAATTTTTCACTCTTTTTTACTCCTGAATAAAAATGTTTTTTTCCCACTGATCAATTCTGGCAAGAGTTATAGGCTAAATCTCTCATAATAGGGATTTTACATTCAAACCTATGTTAGTATGCATTGTACTCTTGACTATTTAAAAATACATCTTAAGTAATTTACTAGGTGTCTGCTTTCCTGCTTCACTGTCACACATGCCTACCATTAGTGATGTATTTGGCATTGAAGCCAAATTAGTCTGTATGTGCTCATAATGTTGAGTACACAATTGAGAATTTTTATGCATCAAATAACAGCATAAAATATTTATGTTGCAAAAACTATACTAGGAGATCTTAACTCATTTATCTGGTGATGACTGGTAAAAGCACAAAAAGTAAGAGTATAGAGAATATAAATAACATGATAAATCCTACACTATAAAAATAGCATTTTTAAGAGCCTATGCATGCAATTTTTAACAAAAAATTGACTGTGTCACAAAATAAATTTTAAAATGTACAGATACTATGTATAAGTGCGAGTCAAGTAGCCATTCCTGAACTGTTACTGCTCTATAGCTAGTTAAGAAACTTATGCCAGAATGTAAATCAGTGCATTAGCTCCTTTGCTGAGGAATTCTCTCTATGAAAAAAAGGTCAGCTGAACTAAAACAGCAACATAGTGGATTTATGTTCCACTGTAAAATAGTAAGAAATAGTGCTGGCCCACACTCTTTGATTACAATAAAACTAAAAATTAACATGAAAAAAATTCAACCTTCTACCAGGAGATTTCACACTTTTCGTAAATAACTTGTTAAAAACTCAAATTGCAGAATGTCTAAGAGCAATGAAAAACTATATCAGAACTATAGGATATAACTAAAACATATATATATGTATACACACACACACACACACAGGTTTATCCTGTAGTTCTGATACAATTAATGAAAACTCCTTCTGTAAGCTAGAAAACCAAAGTTCCAGTGGCTGTGTAATTTTTTTTTCTTTCCTTCCCTGTCTCTCTTTGTCTCTTCCTCTGCTACCTCTGGACTGCTGTGTCTGCTTTTGTTTTTCAGCTCTACTTCTGTTGAATATTACAGGAGCAGATAATTTTTTCTCAGTTTTGTTTCTTTTATTTTAAAGATTTAAAGATTGAATGTCTCCAGGAGAGTCAAGAGTTGAATTTGCAAAAATTAAGGAATTCAGAACTCATACTTAATGAAGCAAAACAAAAAATGAGAGAACTTACAATTAACATCAAGATGAAAGAAGATCTAATTAAAGAATTAATGAAAACAGGTAATAGTATCCTGTAAACAGCTGATATAAGAAAGAAAAGCTTCTAAAATTATTCTGATGTTGTAACATTTTAGTTTTTGATGCTCATGACTATCCATGGTAGCTTGGAATTTGGTATACCAGGGTGTGTTCTAGAGCCAGTATATGGAGGTTAGTTATTAAAAGAACTTTGTTATATTGGGATTCATCTATGAATTGTTTTAACCAGTGTGAACCCCTGTGCTGTATTGAAACTCTGTGGCACTTAATGTTTTCTGTCACTTTTTAAGAAATGTACTAGGCATCTGGGAATATGTCTTGCGATGGTTTTCTAACTCATTTTAGTAATTCTTTATTTTAAATAATTAGTCTTCATTTTCTTGGATAGTTCATTTTTAACATTAATCATAAACTTTATATTTCAAATGTATTTGATTTTTATCCCTCTAAAGATAAAAGGATTTGTTCTTGAGAGCTGTTCTCTTGACTGAGCCAAGCTTTTAGCTCTTCTCCTTAGTCCCAATTTCTGCCAGATTGGGCATATGTATCATATCCTCTCCTCACCCTCACTATGTTAGGCTTGCCCTCAAAAGCACTTCTCAAGCTTTTTGGGTCCCTCCCCCATATATTGAAATTGTGAGCCTTGAGTAATTTGAAATTCAATAAAGAATTGAAGGAATAAGAGATGCTAGCATTTCTTTTCCCCAACTCCAATGAAAAACAACTCTTTGGTCACATTTAGGGGAACTGAAGGAAATATTATCTTCATTTTTATTGGCTACAGTTACACCCAAACTACATGAATTATGGTGGGTCCCAACTGCTCTGCCAGCAAGGGAAAAACCAGCCTTCCCACTTCCTCCTTTTTCCTGCAACGTTGCTTTCTGGCTATCAGTTCTTTTTCAGTCTCCTCTCCCTAGCCACTGTCCCAAAGCGCTTCCTTCCTCACTCCTAGTGACATATGTACTGTGCATTATCCCGGCTCCAATATCCCAGATGTTTGAGTTTGACTATGTCCCTCCCTCACAGGCAGTATCAATGCCAGTAAACCTCTCTTAGGAGGATCCAGGAACTGATTTAGGGGTTTAAATAGCATCTCTATTCCCAAGATTTCAAGGTACTACCTGTTTTTCTTTCAGTTAGGTTATCCCACCATGGAATATCTCACTAAACTACTACACTTTCATAGCCTGGCATACATATCCTGGTTGCCTTAAAATAGAGGGTACCTGAACTCACACAGAGAAGGTCCTCTCCTTACTCATTAGAACCAAGGGCATTTTGGAGCTTTCCTAAGGACCCTTAGAGATGGTGACTAGCAAATGAGTTAGTGTACGCTTACTTTTCAAAAAAGCCCCCTCAATGAAGATTTTTCTCGAATAGCACCTACTTCAGCCAACATTAATAACAGTGATAACTATACTGTATTTCATCAATTCTAATGCATATTTTCATATTTTAATATCTCTGAAATCAGGATATGTCTTACAATCTACATCTTGCATAAAAATGACAGTTTTATATCATTGGTGTAACTACATCTTGCATAAAAATGACAGTTTTATATCATTGGTGTAACTGGCATTGTACCTTTTTTTTTTAGTAGTTTATAGAATATTGGTATGTTGAACACTTTAATGGGTCTTAGGTTCATTAAAATATAGTAGTCATATGTATTTTAAAGTTAGTCGAATAATTATAGAGTTGTAGAGCCAGAAGACAACTGACAGTGCGTTTAGTTCAATAACTCCTTTTTATTAAAAATGAAGAGATTTTCAGTATAGCAGTATGACAAACTGTCCCTGGCAGTTATTCATCCCATGACCTCTGGACTCTTATTTCCTACTGCCACAAGTTTGCTAATCTAGTTCAGGGTCAATTGACTATTCAAAAATCTATCAAAACCAAGTTTTAAGGGCCAGTAACTGGGCTTAGAATGGAGATATAGAAATATCTTATTCTATTTTTTTTTTTTCTGTTCTACACATTCACAAGAAAGGCATTTAAAAAGAATTAATCTTTAACAAGTTCAATGGAGTGAAAAAGGAGAGGGCCAGCTCTAAATTAAAAGATTCTTAAGAGACATAACAATCACAAATGTATCATGGACCTTGTTTGGATCATGATTAAAATGAACCAGTTGTAAAAGACATTTTGAGAAATTGGAGCAGTCTGAATAGGGACTGGTGGGTATTAATATTGTTAGGTGTGTTAGTGACTTTTTGGTTATGTCTATATTTTATATAGATATCCTTATCGAAGTATACATAGGTAAGATGATATGACATCTAGGATTGCTTTACAATTTTTAAGCAAATTAAAACAAAAAGGCATAGATGAAACAACTGTGGCAAAAATCTTGATAACTGTTGAATCTGGGTGATAGGAGTTCATTTCTCTACTTTTCTCTACTTTTGGTATGTTGAAAATTTTTCATAAAAAAAGAGAATGGAGGGAGACAGATTATGGATATCAGGAAGCTGAAGTGTAGTAAGCAACAGGCCAGAGAGTAACCCCAAATATCCTAACTGAAGTTTGATGCCAGCAGAGCTAAACTGCATACTCAGAGGATCAGAAATGTCACACTATAACACAAATAAGAACTAGTATGAAGATTGAATGGCAACAGATGGAAACAGTCATTAAAGAACTAATTATTAAGAGGCCAGGAGCAAGATGTGTTTAATGGGGATGGGTGGGGCAGCTGGGATTTTCTTTATTATATTTTTTTGCAGCTGAGTTTTTAATGTGATGCCTTTTAAATAGTTATACTGCCTAGCTGGATTTTTAAGAATAGAGCATTTTTATGTTTTTGATGTTTTACTTAGATTTTTTTTTTTTTTTTTTTTACATAATTTGTAATTGTTACTGCTGTTATTATGGTGAAGGTAATGATGCCAAGTCTGTAAGCAAACAGTATTCTCTGAAAGTAACAAAACTTGCACACGAAGCAGAACAGGCAAAAGTGGAATTAATTGAAACAGAAAAACAGCTACAGGAACTGGAAAATAAAGATCTTTCTGATGTTGCTTTGAAAGTAAAATTACAGAGAGAGTTCCGTAAAAAGATGGATGCCGCAAAGCTAAAAGTCCAGGTAATTTAAAAAATGTAATTGAGAAAACTTGCTAAAGCTTTCTGCTTTTGAATATTCTTGTACCTAGTTAGGAAAGAAGTAGGATTCAGTTTTTACCAATAAGACAAATTGGAGGGCATCTTTTCTTTTCCAGAATGCTGGTAGGTGTACATAATTTCAATCTGGGTAGTATATTTCTGCTTTCAAGAAGTACATTATTTTAATCTTTTTTATCAAAAACCATATGGTAAGAAATAAAGATAACCACAGAGATAGTGCCCTTTTCTGAAGGACAAAAGATTAATGATTATATAATACATATAAAACATCTGGTACATTTATGGCACTTTGTAGACATTCAACAACTATTTCAGACAGTTTTCTGAAACTATAACTGACTTAAGAAAGGTTAACTTGTGAGTACTATATTCTTAATTTCCTAATACTGGAATTTGTTATAACTTCAAATAGCTACAGTTAAAAATTCTGTTATGAGCAATATTCTATTACAGAGAGATTTTGTGTAATGAAGCCATTTTCAGATGCTTAGGTATGGTCAGAGTGCTTTGTTAGTCTGATTATAATGAATTTGTTAGAATACCTTTTCATTCCTTTTCATTCATAATTTATTGCTTTCAAATTGTTTCCATCGTAGGTAGAATGGAATTGTAGGTAACGTATTTAGAACATTATTTATTTATTTTTGAAACTGTTCCACGGTTATTTTCTTTCAACAAGGTTAAGTGTTCAATGTATACCTCCTGTGTGTCAAGTCCTATTCTATGTGAGAATGGATAGGTGTACAGACCAAAAATGTCCCTCCTCCTAGGGTTTTGTAATGACACCTCAAATATCTGGACATCTCCACTAAAATATTTTACCTAAGTAGCCTCTCAAGTCAACATCAGATTTAAATAATATGACTTGAATGTTTGAACTGATTAAAGGAAGACATAGTAGTTGTGTACGTCATACCTTCCACTTTCCTAAAGAATACTTACTTTCACATAACAATTCACCTCAGAGAATCTTGGGATCAATTCTTTTTCACTGTTCGACCCTTTAAAGTAAGGCTGTGATATTAGCCTTACTTTACTCATTTTAACAGATTAGTAGAACAAAACAAGATTTTTCCTTTGTATTTATTAGGAAATTTTATTTATAATTTCATAGTTTTATATCCTAGCTTCAATTCTGATTATAATTCTTATCCTTGATATAAATAATAACCAGAATTATTGTTTCTCCAAGGAGGTTATTATATTTATCCTATGCATCTACTGTTTAAACCTTGTTTACGGATTTAGCAAAGATTATTTTTATAAATTCTGTATCTCACACAATTAAAATGGTTGAGATTAAAAGATTAAATGAAAGGTTATTAATAGAGTTTGTGAATTACCATGAACTTTTTGTTTTACATGTTTCTCGCAGCATATCCTTTTCTGCTACGGATACTGATAAGGAAAGGAAAGACACAGAACTTATTTAAGTTCAAAAGAAACATCTTATACAGCAGAGGACTAAAACAGGATTCCTATGTAGTTTTAGAAATTTTTGTGCCTTTGACATATCCGTGCACAACTGATGGGGAAAGGCATGATAAGGACGATGAAGATGGTAGTACCAGTTGTTAAGTGTCTACAAAGTGCCATATACATACCAGGTGTTTTGTATGTATATTAATCATTATTTAATCCTTTGAAGTGGATATTTGTACCCTATTTTATAAGTGAAGAAGCTAAATTTTAGAAAGATAAAATAACTTATGCAGGGTCACATAGTTGTGATGACAAAGGTTTTCAGTATTTTAACATATACCATTTTAAATATTGAAATATTAGTGTTTTTTTGTATAATTGTTTATAAAACAAATATTTTTTAATTTTAAAAATCTAAAATCTGTGTTCTTTATATCTTTAGATATATATAAGCTACATTAACATTTTAATGCTAACAGATGCACTTTTGAGCATCTGTGGAATAAGTGCAAAAGACAATGAGAACTTCTCTCACTTTTAAACTGGATTTTCAGTACTTATACTGATATTTTCAGTATTATGTGGAAAAGACACTAAAGTGCTAGTATTATCGTTTTTGCTCCAGTATTGCAGATATATTGTAAAAATTATATATATGTTCAGTTTTGTATTGTTTTAATTTTTACCATGTACATATAATATTTTTAAAATTACTTATTAATAAAAAGCAAAGAGATCAGTTTTATTGTCTTTGGATGTCAGCATTAAGAGGTCTTATCATTCTTTAATTATGGTGGTTGCCCAAACTGTAAAAGTAGAAACGTAGAAAACAACTGTGAATCTATCAAAAACAAATTGAAATCTAGGCAAAATGCCTACCCTTGCCACTGAATGAAAAGTTTGTTTACTTGAGGTTTATTAAGTTTACTTTACGTGAGAGGTGCTAGTTTTCATTTTAAAATATTCCATATGATCCTAGGTCTTACAGAAGAAGCAACAAAATAGTAAGAAATTGGCATCGCTTTCGATCCAAAATGAGAAACGTGCTAATGAACTAGAGCAGAGTGTAGATCACATGAAATATCAAAAGGTACAGCTGCAAAAAAGACTTCGAGAAGAAAATGAAAAAAGGAAGCAACTGGATACAGAAATTAAGCGGGATCAACAAAAAATCAAAGTAATATTGTCATACTTTCCTGCTAAGCATAATATGGAATATTAAATGGCTCACAGCTAAGGAAGCTAAGGGCTTGAATCATTTGGTTTGTGAGGTATCTAATCTTGACCTGTTCTTGGTTGCTGTCCTCATTCATTTTAAAGCTTTGTTCATCTACATAGTAAAACCTATTTATTGAATTCTGAGTACTATTTTGAAGGCTTTGACTTCATGAAAGAAAGTTCAGTGACACAGTTTTTCAAACAAGAGCCTTAACTTTCATTATGGCGGTCAAAAACATAACTATATAAAGCCAACTTTCAAAATAACATCTAACATTTGAATAAGACTTCCCATTTCAAAGTGCTTCGAAATACATCGCTCATATGATGTCATGGAAAAAAGTACAAGGTAAAATGGTACAATTTCATTCACAGTGAGCAAACAAGAGAGAACACCTGTATGCCTAGCAGTTCTATAGAATAGATTGGGATGGGGAGGAACTAATGGTGTCAGCTTGGAGCAGGGCTAGCTAGCATAGGTTCAAATCCAAGCTCTCCCATTTCCTAGGTGGATCATTTATTGAGAAAATCACTTACCGTCTCTGAGTCGTTTATTCATATCTATAATGGCATTAATCATACTTGCCACACAGGGCCCTTTTGAAGAAAGAGCAGGATGATAATGATCATAAAAACAACAGTAACAAACACTTATCTAGCACTATGTACCAGTCTTTTCTGTTGAAATGTTAAGCTAAAACCAAAGCTTGGAACATAATTGGAGATTTCCTAGACATTTGATTTTGGAATATAATCTATTCTCAGACCTGAAAACAAAATCCATAGAATTTAGTGATGGAAGGGAACTTAAAAAGCATTTAAACCAAGTTACTGATTGTTTTTTTAATTGAGATGTACTTCCTCCATTTAAAGTGTACAATTAAATGCATTTTGGTATATTACATTATTTTTATAAGTTGTGGTAAAATACATATAACATGAAATTTGTCACTTTTAACCATGTTTAATTGTACAGTTTGATGGCATTCATTACATTCACGATGTTGTGCAGCCATCACCACTATTTCCAAAACTTTCATCACCTTAAACAGACACTGTGTAACCACTAAGCAATAACTCCCTATTTCCTCCTTCCCCCAATCCCTTGATAACCTATAATATACTTATGTGGCTATGAATTTGCTTATTCTAGATATTTCATAAAAGTGAAATCACAATATTTGTCCTACATCTGGCTTATTTCACTTAGCTTAATGCTTTCAAGGTTCATCTACATTATAGCATATATCAGAACTTCATTCCTTTTTATGGCTGAGTAATATTCCGTTGTATGCATATACCACATTTTGTTTATCCATTCCTTTGTTGATAGACACTTGGGTTGTTTCTGCCTTTTGGCTATTGTGAATAATGCTGTGATAAACACTGGCATACAGGTAATTGTTCAAGTCCCTGCTTTCAATCCCTTTGGAACTGAAATACCTACGAGTGGAATTGCTGGATCACATAGTTCTATATTTAGTTTTTCAAAGAGACACTTTTTTGATAGTGGCAGCACCAATTTACGTTCTCACCAGCAATGTACAAGGGTTTCAGTTTCTTCATATATTAGCCAACACTTGTTTTATTTTTTATTATAGTCATCTAAGTACATGTGAAGTGGTATTTCATTGTGGTTTTGATTGGCACTTCCCTAATGACTAATGATGTTGAGCATCTTTTCATGTGCTTATTGGCCATTTGTTTATCTTCTCTGGAGAAAAGTCTATTCTAGTTCTTTGTCTACTTTTTAATTGGATTGTTTGTTGTTGAGTTGTAGGAGTTCTTTATGTATTCTGGACATTAAACTCTATGAGATACATGTCTTCTAAATATTTTCTCCCATTCTGTAGGTTGTCTTTAAAGTGTCTTGATAATATTCTTTGATG
Source organism: Pteropus alecto (assembly GCF_000325575.1). Lineage (NCBI taxonomy): Eukaryota > Metazoa > Chordata > Mammalia > Chiroptera > Pteropodidae > Pteropus > Pteropus alecto. The sequence continues at coordinate 4,729,120 of NW_006438906.1, forward strand.
TAACAAAGTTCTTAACTTTTTACGAAGTCCAATTTATCTGGTTTTTTTCTTTTGTAACTTGTGCTTTTGGTGTCATGTCTAAGAACCCATTGCCAAATCTAAGATCATAAAGATTTATCCCTGTGTTTTTTAAAAAGAATTTTATGGCTTTAGTTCTTATATTTAATAGGTCATTGATCCATATTTAGTTAATTTTTGAATATGGTGTGAGGTAGGGGTCCAACTTCATTCTTTTGCATGTGGAAATCCAGTTGTCCTCTTTGAATGGACTTGGTACCCTTGTCAAAAATCAATTGGATATAGATTTATGGATTTCTAAACTCACAATTCTGTTCCATTTATCTATATGTCTAGCCTTATGCTAGTACCACACACACTGTTTCGATTGCTATGGCTTTGAAGTGAGTTGTGAAATTTGGAAATAAGTCCTCCAACTTTGTTCTTCTTTTTGAAATTGTTTTGAGGCTATTTGAGGTCCCTTGCAATTCTACGTGAATTCAAGGATCAACTTTTTCATTTCCACAAAAAAGGCCATTGGAATGTTAATATGGATTTCACTGAATCTATAATGGTATTGACATCACAACAATATAAAGTCTTCCTATCCATGAGCATGGAGTCTTTCCATTTATTTAGGTCTTTAATTTTATAATTTTACAATTTTCAGTGCATTAGTCTTTTACTTCTTTGGTTAAATTCCTAGGTATTTTATTCTTTTAGATGTTATTGTGAATGGAATTGCTTTCTTGATTTCCTTGAGTTACTCATTCTTAATGGTAATAATTATTATTATGGCAGTAGTTAAGATTTATTAAGTATTTTCAGTCAATACTATGCTAAGCACTAATGGACTTTATCTCATTAAATCTTTTTTTCTCCTATATTTTCAACTTTTCCTTTTCTCCTAGAATCAATCTTTAAACATCTTAGATTTTTTCTCATCCTAAAATTATCCTCCTTCAGCTTTATATCACTTTCTTCTCCCCTTTATAACTAAACTTCTTGGAAAAGTTTACTGCAGTTGTTTCTGTTTTCTTTGCTTCCATTCATTCTCTTATCCTCTCCATCGTGGCTTCTGGCTCCCAGCTCTACCATCTATTTCAGAGTTCACTAATGCTGAGGAGTTCAGTAGTGCTCTCTCTGTCACTATAGTCCTTATCTTAACACCTCAGTTGCATCTAGCACAGTTCCCTAGTCCTCTTATCTTAAAATATTTTCCCCTTTGCCTTCGTGAAATTTCTCTCTCTCTCTCTCTCTTTTCTTTTTCTCTTTCCGATAGCATAGGTCCTTTACAGATGGGAATTCCTCAAGGCTCTAGCCTGTACCCTCTTATCTTCTATACTCTGTCCTGGGTGACCTCATCTTTTTCCACGGCTGCAGTTAAACTCTGACAACTCCCACATTTAATCCTTAGCTCCAGATTTGCTCTTTGAGCTCTGGATTCTTATATCTAAATATTTACATCTTCATTAGGTTGTTCTGTAGAAGAATTTATGATCTTCCTTACTTATCTCCCCACATATCCCCTCCCTGCTTCTTTCACAGGGAAAAAAAAGTAGTATTCCAATGTGCTTTACATGATATCTCAATCTGTTCAGCTGGGTAAGCTAGAAATTTGGCAGTCATCCTTGACTCTGTCCTCTTCTCCATCACCCATAGCCAATGAGCCACTAAGTCCTATAAATTATCTTCTAAATATCTTGAATCTGTTCAATTCTCATTTCTACTGCCAACAACGTAGTCTCTTTGTTACAGTCTTTCCTCTAATGTGAGGATCTTTTGGTCTGTCAGTCTTGGGGTCTTTGGGTCTCAGCTTCTCATCTCTCATTGGTCATGGCTTAAAACAACAAGACAGCACTCTAATCTGTTTTGGTCAGAGTGCAACTCTGTAACTTAAACTTTTTACATTCTCATGTAGAACAATTTTGTTTAGCCCTATTTCAGATTTTAGGGAAATGACCCATTCAAGGAGGAGAATGAGTATTCCAGAAAAAGGAACAGTCTACCCCAAATATAGTTTATACTACTTCATACAAAAACAGAAAATATGCTTAAAGTCCTAAAGGTCATCTTGCCCGCTGTTTGGAGCTAACTTTCTGATACTCCTCTTGGTCCATTTTCCACTTAGATAAGCCATTTCCAGAGAATACTATACTTCTGCATAGGTTCTCCTTAGAGCAGCAGTTCTTAATTGAAGTCCATGGAGGAGCTATAAAGAAAAGTTATAAGAACCCCTGAAATAGTGGGCCATAGTATGATCTTTGGTTTTTTACTTCTCTAAGCACCAATTTCCTCATCTATAGAATGGAGTTTATAATAATCCTTGTCTCATAGGATTATTGTGAGGATTAAATGGCATACTTAAATAGATATAAAAAAACCTAATACAGTGCCTGGCACACAGTTATTTTAATATAACAGGGATTACAATATAAGATAAAAGCAGTAATATCTACTGCAACATGTAGAAGACGGAATTAAACATACTGCAGTATTCTTTTAAAGCATATGTGGAAGAACAGGAATAGTAGAGAGTCAAGTTTAAGGTGCCTTTATTTCAGCAACCTGAAGTTGCTGTGACTATGACAGGCTAAATTATAATAACTATGAACTCTAGATCTAGGGAGGCATGAAAAGTTGATGGGTAGTAAAAATAATAAGGTCCAGATTCACTCATAATGCAACTCAGGTGGGCATAAAAAATTTATTTAGTCTATAGCAGATCTATGTTCTTTATGATACCCCCCGCCCAACCCAATTCATGTGATGATAATTGCTGGAAATGTGGTGGAGACTAACCAAATATTCAGTCTGTTTAAACCTATTATGATAATTTAAACATTTCCTTTGAATAATTCTCAGCTCTCTTGAATAAGAATATTTAGTCTTTTAGCCTTTTGCTCCTTGTGCCCCTCTCCCGGTGTATGTAGTGGTCAGGTGTATAGCTTTTATTGCACTATTGTATATAGTGGTCAGGTGTATAGTTTTTATTGAATTGAGAGAGAAGTGGCCCCCTGAGTTTTAGTTGGTTCTTGGATGTGACTGGCTGGAATCTGCTCTCTCTTGTCTACCTTTTCCTGCTGGCCCCTAATGATGTAACCTGTGGCTGGTATAACTCATAGTCTGGTCATGCTTTCAGTTTAGAGCATGGAAGTGCTTTGACTTCACCTCATAATGGCATTATAAATCCCCGCTGAGGCTACTAAGTCTTCTATCTAGCTTGCTAACCTCGTGGCCTATCCTCATCTTAAGTTTTGGTGTCAATTCTCCATGATAACTGACCCCCACTGGCTCTTAACTCCGGATCCACGTCACCTGAGGTCGAGGGGGCCAATTAGTCTCTTTCCTGACTTCTCAGCTCTTTCAGCAAGGCTGAGCAGTCCTTGTGGGTGTGAGCCTCTGCCGCTGCAGCCTACTTTCTCTCACTCTTCCCTCAGTGATAACCTTTAAGTATTACCCCGCTTCTCGGCCAGTACTTAAGAGGAACATTAGGACACACGTCTTACTGTCTCTTTTCTCCTTTCTGCTGTTCCCAGGGCGGGATAATGGTGGATTCTTTTTATTTCCTTTATATCAGTACTTCTGAAATTACCTGTGGGGAAGGTACAATTATTTTATTACTAATTTGTTATAACTCAGTACTTTTTAAAAACATGAACTTGTAGAAAAATGAGATTAAAATATACTATAAAAGAGTCCATCTTTTAATTATTAGATTCAACAGATATAAAATTATTCTGTCAAATTGCTATAAAATTTTCTAAACACTTTCAATTTCTGTACTTATCCATCATGGACCAGTAAGGGAGTATGTGGACAAGCCAACTTTGATTCATGGCCTCCCTCCCGATTCCTGCTAAGCCTGAGTGGTGACAGCGGCATCTTCTCTAAACTGCAGGAGAGCACCAGGAGCATTGGGCCTCTTGATTTGACTCTTGAGATGTGGATGGAAACTAAAGGAATTTGGAAAATACTCTTCACAGGACCATGGTCTGTCTTGCAAGGCTATTCTCAAGCTCAGAGTCTGATTTCTACTGTCATAAATTCTTATATCCCTATGGCAGATAGACACCTTAGGTGGACTAATTGAATGAAAGTAATGAGCTCAGAGAGGCAGACGAGAAAAACATAATTTTCAGACTCTAATCCCTGTTACACTAATTTGTAACACTGGGAATGAATGAAAAATATATTTAGGTTTGTTAATAAACCCTGATTTCTGCTGTGAGATTTTACTGCTTCAGTGAGGGGCTAATGTTTTCTTCTCAAATAAATATCTCAACCTTCATCTATTTATTTTTTGTAACTAAGAAAGCAAATATTAATAAAATGATTATTTCATAAATATTTAATGATGCCCACATAGTAAAAGCCATAGGTGTTTTTGATTTCTGTCTTCTACAGGAACTAAAGTTAAAAACAGAACCAGAAGAAGGTTTAAAACTGAAAGCTGAGGACCTTGATGCATTGAAGATGAAAAGGAGAAAAGGTTCGTTTGGAAGTATAGACCAACTCCAGGTTTGTCAATTCTATTTAGTATTTTCTGGTTTTTCTTCTATTTGATGATTGTCTAAATAACAGTAAAAAGTGGTGAACTCTGAATAAAATCTTCGAACAATAGATTTTGCCACTTGAATGCAAAACTTCTAATATGTCTTCTGAAACCTTTCTGTTATTAAAAAATTACTTTCTCATCCAAAAATGTGCTGTATTCTTATTTTAGCAGAAGTGGGTTTATTTGAATGCTGTGGAATGTAAACATGAAATCCATGTTCACTAGATTGTATTATTTCCACGTCAGAACTGGTTTATTCCCATGGAAACAGATAATGTTTCTAAAAATCAGAGTTCTCCATTCAAACATAACGAAATAGTACGTGCACTATATGTAATATATTAAAAAGCTATTGTTTTAGCTCCACATTTAAAAAAGAAATCCAGAGCATTTGAGATCTTGCTTCCTGGAAATTGATGTCAGTTTGGCTCAAATAAACTCTTATAAAATTTTTTAAAAAAATGAAATCCATAAACTAATAAAAAACTTCAAAGAAACAAAATTTAATTTTATGTAAATTCAAAATAGCAGTTCTAAAAATCTTACAGAAAGTAAAACACTGCCCTTAAAATTCTAATTACACTCAAATGTAAATACATCACCTTAATTCTGAAATTTTATTTGTTCTCTCTTCCTAAATTTTATATTATAATAGTAAAACTTAAGACATGAATGTATAGCACATCCTCAAATAATATCATTTCATTAAACATCATTTCATAATAATGTTGATGAGATGCTATAGGAACTTAACTCGTTTATATTAGCCTATGGTAAAATCATTTTTTATACATAGTTTTGCTTAAAGTCGCAGAACCTACCAATGATATTAAGTGAGGACTTACTGTATTCCAAGTTATTTATTTTACTAGCATATTTTAGAAATTGGTTAAAAAGCATTTCTAAGTGGAAAGGGTCTGTGGGGGAGTAGGAGAGGTAGGAATGCATCAAATAGTGAGATCTATTTTCAAAATAAGTATCTAAATTTAAAATGAATACAATAATAAAAAGATTTCTGCAGCTTACACTGATTGTATTGTATTAATGAAAAACATTTCATGTTTTTTAATGTTGCAAAACAAAAACCTGTTTTCCAGAGTTTGACTCTAAACATGGACAAGATTTTAAATTAATCAATATGAGTATCCAGAGAGCTTATAATAGAACACTGATTTGATATGAAGTTCCTTTATAAGAATTTAAAATTAGAACTATATGATAGGAACTTTTGCTATGAAAAGAAGACAAATCAAGAAACTTTCAGAAGACTTAGTTAGATACAGTGGATTATATAAATTATAACCTTTATTATATCAAATGCAGAAAAATCCGTTTATTTTTTCTCTAAAAAAACCTGTATTTTATATTAGAAGACTCCTACCCATTCATCAAAGCACAGCTAAAATATTAACTATTCTGTGGGGCTGGCAGTGACGTTTCTTTCATTTCCCAGACAGAACTAATGCTGTTTTGGAAATCTTTCTGATTCTATTTTATTTTAGAATTATTTGATGTTGACAGCTACAGTGCAGAGTGGATTTCCATGCTCCAATATCTATGTCTTCCACTGTGTGTATTCATTTATTTACTTCATTAATTGATTGACTCAGGCATTCCTTTCAGCCATTAATTTAACATTTTATTGAAGGCCAGTCATAGGCCAGGCAGTATACCAGGCACCTGGGGACAGAGAGATGAAAAGTACAGTTCTGAAATCAATCAAGGAGCTCAAGTTGGGGAGACAGACTGTAGAACAACCAGCAGTGTTAAGTGCTGTGATGGAAGTATGACCTCTATGACAGAGAAAAAGTTCTCAGCCTGTTCTCAGAACTAACTCTTAATACATGTGAAGAAAATTGTCAGCCCTTTTTTGGCCAGCCTAAAAAATTCCAGGTTTGAACATAGTTGGGGAGTAAATTTTAATTCCTTACAAAACAACACAGCAGGATGTTAACTGGAACCATGTACTTCTTGACAGTTCTAGACAGGATGACGATTTTGTTACTCTCACTAGTAGTTTTAAAATATTCATTTAAGGTGTTTCAGCCAATCTGAAATTATGTTATTACCATATAAATTTTATGGCAGAAGAAAAGCAAGTAACATTTCTTTGAAATTTTAATATAGAAATTGGATGAGCAAAAGAAATGGTTAGATGAAGAAGTAGAAAAAGTTCTGAACCAACGCCAAGAATTAGAGGAGCTGGAAGAAGACTTAAAGAAACGGGAGGCTATAGTTTCTAAAAAAGAGGCCCTGTTACAGGAGAAGAGCCACCTGGAAAATAAGAAGTTGAGATCCAGTCAGGTATTCCATTTAATACACTTTCATTTTGGTTGTAAGTCATATAAACGAGAACTTTTTTCTCTAAGTAAACCATTGTGAAATCAAAAATCAAAAGAACTCTTCTGGTTTTAGATGTATTTTGCTTATTACTACTTATCTAATGACCATCACTAAAATCTATTGCAACTTTGAAGTAAAATGTTCAGCGTTCTGCTATGTATGATTTATTTATTATTAACTTTTTTTGGTACTTTTTAAGTTGTGGTAAACATAACATTTACCATTTTGACCATTTTTAAATGTACAAATCAATGGCATTAACTATATTCACAATGTTGTACAACTGTCACCACTATCTGTTTCTACAACTTTTTATTACCCCAAACTAAAATTCTAACCATTAAGCAATAACTCCCCAATTCCCCTGACAACCTCTATTATTAACTTTAGTGGATATTTTCAAAATAAATTGTACTATTTGATGCTGTATAGTGATGCTGTATTGATAATTTGGAAAAATAGACTTGAAAATGATCTAGCTATCACTACTACCTAAAGTTAGGGGTTTGCAGGGCTCCTATAAAAGAAAGATTTTGTGTAATGAAGATTTGTTTGTTTTTCAAATTATAATGACTTGGAGACCTTTACAAAAAATTTTGCTGGAGGACTTGGATTTTATGAGCCAAAGAAGTGGTTTTGTGAGGGAATTTGCCTCAATTTCAAGTTTTGAAAAAAGAATGACTGTGAAGGGACTGGAAGGCCCAGGAGATACATTATTTGATATATCTACACATATTTTCAACAATAGCAGCATTATCTAAAAATGAAGCAGGCTTGGAAAGGACTTTCTGCCCAAACCTTTGCCTCCAGCAGGCCTTGAGTCCAAGGTCAATCTATACACTGAGCCATGAAACAGAGAGGATCAGTGACCTGCCTCTATTAAGTCTGCCTTTCAGCCAAAATCTAGACCAGTCGGATCTCAGTTGACAGTGGCATCTGCTTAACCTCTCCACCTCAATATAACAGGTAGACAGGGATGGGGACCTGTACTTACCTGTGCTTTGTTCTCCATTTCCCAAACATGTTGAAATAGCTATTAGCACCAAGCTGCAGGATACAGGGGTGGGGGCACCCCCTCTAACTGCTCTAGATGCTGGTGCTATATCCAGGTAGCTTGCTCACACTGGCTGTCAGGGTCAGGTTTTAAAAGCTGTCCCTCAAAACATGTAAACAACAGTGAAGAATATTAACAAACTAAAATATCAAGTGAGTAAATAGAAGAAAATCCTGGGACCTTTATGGTATATTCTGTATCATAGAAAAGAGTGGGGGAAAAGCAATGAGGAAGAAAATCTTCTTCCTGAAATAAGTTTACTTCATGATACAGGAAAAAATGAAAACAACTGTTTTCTAGTTTCAACCAGATGTCTTATTTAGGAAGAAGGACATACTGAGATAGTGTAAATAAATGAAACCCACAATAGATCAAAGCAAAACTGATTCTTTGAAGATTGTTTTAATGAAACAGAAGAGAAATTGAGACTGTTATACTGCTTAGGTTCTCTTCTGAACAAAAGACACAAAAAGATATCTTTTTTTCAATGTTTAAGAAATCCTTATAAGACTTGATCATAAGCATTTCAGACAAGGAATATGATATCAAAAAATATATTCGTACCATATACAAATTTAAGTCAAAATGAATCAAAGACCTAAGTGAGCAAAACTATAAAAATTGTAGAGGAAAACATAAATCTTTGTGACCTTGAATTAAGCAATGGTTTCTTGGATATTATACCTAAAGCACAAGCAACAAAAGAATCAGATAAATTGGCCTTCTTCAAAATTAAAAACATTTGTGATGCAAAGGACACTATTAAGAAAGTAAAAGGACAACCCATAGAAGAGGGGAAAATATTTACAAATCATATATCTGATAAAAGACATGTATCTAGAATATATAAAGACCTCTTACAGCTCAGTAGTAAAAAGAAAACCCAATTAAAAGTAGGTAAAGGATCTAATAGATATTTCTCCAGAGAAGATATACAGATGACCAATAAGACATGAAAAGATGCTCAGCATCCTTAGTCGACAGGGAAATTCAAATAAAAACTTCAATGAGCTACCACTTTACACCCACTAGGATGGCTATAATCAGTAAAATAGATAAGTGTTGGTAAAGATATGAAGGAATTGGGACTTTCATACCCTGCTGGTAGGATTGTAAAATGGTTCAGTTGCTTTAGGTAACTATACTATAGTTCCTTAAAAGATTAAATATAGAATTACCACATGACCCAGCAATTCCACTCATAGGTGTATATCCAAGAGAAGTGAAAACATATGTCCACACAAAAATTTGTACATGAATGTTTATAATAACATTCAGCAATAGAAAGGAAGTAGTGATACATATTATTACACGGATAAACCCTGAAAACATTATATTAAGTGAAAGAAGCCAGTCACAAAAGACCACGTAGTGTACGTGAAGGTAGAATAAAGATACTTTCAAGTGAAAAAATTATCTCCCACTTGGCCTGTCTCAGGGAACTACTAGAGGGTGTACACCACAAAAAAAGGGCATAAACTATGAAAAAGGAAGACTCTGGATCCTGAAAATGTGATCCTACACGGAAATTTCCAGGATAATACCAAAGGGGAGTCCGAGAACAATTTATCCATTGTGGAGCAAGAATATGGAAGCGCCAAGCAGAATGTTTCCAGAAATGAATGGAATGAAAAGATTTCCTGATTTAAGTTTGATCAAATAAAAAAATAATGTTGAGAAGAATTTCATAGTTCTATTAGAGAAGTATTAGTTATAAGGTATAAAAAAAGTTGTATCAGATGGAAGTATGATCATTTTATACTAGATAGTTCTGATCTGAATAATATTCACAAAGTCATGTAATCTAAATATTGATTTAATACATATTGGAAGAATGAAGAAAGGAGAAGTAGGAAAGAGAAGGCATAAGGGTGCTAAATCCTTATCTTCCATAACAGTCAGTAGACAATATCTAAAACTGATAATGTTATTTAGAAACATGGACATAAACACCAGAAGAAACAGCAAAAACACTGAAGATGGTTGTTTCTGGGGAACCGAACTCAGGTGAAAGGGCGGAGTAGGCCAGACAACACCTGGTAGTAAATTCTTTGTTTGAATTTCCATATTTTTAAAAAAAGATATTCAACTTAAAATTTTAGGAAATGAAGTCTCCTGCCCCCTCAGAAAATTTATGGAACAAAATAATGTAGAAGCTAAAAATATATTCTTTTAGTAATTTTCACTATGTTTTTTTTCTTTCTAGTTATCTGCAGTCTGGATTTCTAGTAACTGTTTCTGGGGTGACTGGTTGATTGTGTCTTTTTAGGCCTTAAACACAGATAGTTTGAAAATATCAACTCGCCTGAACTTGCTGGACCAAGAGTTGTCTGAAAAGAATGTACAGCTCCAGAGCAGCACAGCTGAGGAGAAAATAAAGATTTCAGAACAAGTCCAAGCCCTCCAGAAAGAAAAAGATCAGCTACAGAGAAGAAGAAACAGTGTGGATGAGAAACTTAAAAATGGTAGCGTGTTATCACCTGAAGTAAGTCAGTATTCTTTGGAACTGGAAGTGCTGTATGATGGATCACTTGGATGATTTCCTCCCACTTTGTCACTTAAACATAAAAATGATAAATCTGATGAACTTTGTTTCCTTGAAACTTTGTCAAATGTAATATTTACCTGGCCCCGTAAGCCATGCTTGACTAGAGACTGCGATGTCCTCATGCCAGGGACTGGGAGACTAACACTTTACTTGAGTCTGGTCTTTTTCAGCCAGGTTTCTCCACTAAACTCACAGAACACAGAAAATGATTTGAAAGACTGTCTCATTTCTTCCAGAGAGGGCACCTTCTTTCTCTTTGGGCATCTTTCCTGAATGATACTAGGTACTTTATTACATAAAATGGAAGCCTAGGGCATTAAGGGTTAATTCTTTTGTGTTTCCTTGGTTGAGAAAGGCCCAATGTTCAGGTGCATATTCCACACTAAGTCCCACCTAGGTAGATACATAAAATCCAAATTTCAATAAAAATAGCTTTTAGAGTTTTCATTTAAGGGAGCATATAGCTCCTCTTTATTTTGTTTTAAGCTATATAAAAGATATTTCATTTATTGGCTAGCAAATTGCTCCAGGTTTTGTCTTTTTTCAGAATTTTACCTCACTTGGCAATGGTACCTGTACCTTACTCTATCAGACAAAGATGAATTTTTGAGCCTGAATTTTCTCTGCGAATATTTGTTGTTGATGTCCTGTCATTACCAAAGCAAGAGAAAATTGCTAAGAGAAAGTGAGTAGCTGGGAATCATGTACCTTGCTGAATCTTGTAGTGTTTCAGATTGGAACAAGTATGAGAGGAAGTTAAGGGGTCTGGTTAAGAGGGAACAGGAGAAAGAATTTAATGATATCAGATTATTCTTCATTGAGTTGATGAAGGGAATTGAAGACTAAGTTGATTGGGGGCTATGTGGCATCATAAGCCCCCATGCCCTGTTGTAGAACTTAATTTAGGTAGCTGTGCAGGGGATCACAGAATGAGGTTGTCCTCCCAAGACTGTTTAAACTGGAGCCTGAAACTTGTAAATTGGAAGGTATGAGAGCCTAAGATACAGCAAAACATGTTAAGTATTTAAGGAATTCTTGCTTGCCCAAGGCTGTTATTGGGCCCTATAGAAGAAACAAAAAAAGTAAAAAGCATTATATTGCTCTTGAGAAATTCATACTCTATCTGGAGAAAAGAAACTGAAGGATAAGAAAACTCCAAACCTGAAGAACATAAAAAAGCAAGTTACAGATAAAATAATAAAACTATACTTATGACATTACTTATACAAAGCAATGCAGTGACCATTTGGGGGAAGACTCTTCTTCCAATCCTTGGTGGATTGGAATCTTGACCCCAATTATGGAAAACATGATATGTATTGGTTGATATAAGAAAGGAGGTCATTTTATAGTGGTTACCAGAGGGTAAGGGGGAAGGGAGAGGGGGGAGATAAATGGGGTAAAGGGGGTCAAATACGTGGTGACAGAAATCTCACTATGGGAGGTGAACACACAGTGTAAATATATATATGCCTTACTGTTAAAATGTATAGCTGGAACTTACTGGATTTCGTTAACTAATGTCACCATAAAATAAATAAACAAGAAAGAAGGCTATTTTAGATAGACTACCATTAAATAAGGCATAGAGATGGGAATGAGCAAGTTATGTTTGCAGAAGGCTAGAGGGTCCATTGTTATCATCGAGAAACAGTTAATATTTCTTGTGGAATTCTGTAACTAAAAACATGTAGGGTTTTGTGGTAAAAATAGAGCACTGTGCATGCTACGTATATAGTAGCCACTCCGGATGGGTGTGAGGGAGTGGTGAACCTCCTGTAGTTAGTGGGGTTCCATTTAGTCATGTGAGCTTCTGTGCACGCTTCTGCATGGTTGGTTCTTAGTGTAGCTTTCAAGTGGGCTGTGCTGTCGCCACTATTTTCAAGCCAAGGTTAATATTACCAAATAAATCTGCCAGTAGCAGATCATCAGGGGATGCTGATGTGACACAAGACCTCAATAAAATCTAGGTGGAATGGTTTGCTGTTTTGATGTCTTTAAATTTGCCTAGAACTATTTTCTCTTTCCATAATAAAACTATTTTCCTAATTGTATTACTTTGTGGGAAGTGATAGATTTTAGATCACTATACTAGTACAGGATTACTCAACAATTTCATGTAAGCAAATCAGCTCCTTTTTTTGGTAAAATCCAGAAACTAAGATTTTAATAACATTTTTGTAACAATGCAGAGCAGTTGCCTAGTGAGATATAAAAGAAAATATAAGAGTTATTATATATATCTATGTTTATTTTATCTTTAAATTTTCAATTTCATGTTTTAGGATTAGAAGCTGCATATAACTTATTGAGAAATATACATATATGCAGTTCTTGCTCAAAAGCTTTTGTTGGTTTTGTTTTACTGATAGGGGTGTATGATCTAAAAGGTTTGGAGACCACTGCTTTAGGTCCTTGTTACTCTCAGTGTGGTCTCTGGGACCAGCAGCAACAGGATCACCTAGAAATGCAGGGCCTCAGGCCCCACCCAGACTTGCTAAATTAGAAATCTGCATTTTGACAAGCTCCCTGGTGCACAATAAAGCTTAATACACAGCTCTATGATGAAGCATCATCAATTGTTGATAATCTATGGTTTGTAGCAAATTTTCATTGTGGGACAGCTTCCCACTGCCACTCATTTGTCAACCTAGACCTACCTATTGCTGGGTTAGAGAGACCCACAAATATTTATACTGGAGCCGGCTAGTCTCAGGGCTCAGTAGTCAGTCTACCTTATGTATATTTTTTTAATGCTATACTATGTTTCTTTAACTTACATCTAAAACTATAGGAACTAAATTTGTACCAAATTGTTCTCAGCCACATAGAAAGGCAAACTCCACATTGGTTTTTGGTAAAATATAATCACAGTATGCATTGTAAAGTCAAATATGTTCTTTGGATAATTTATTTTCTAGTTTCTCATTCACCTGGTACCTTTGGGGATTCAAGTTTGTTTTCTTAAAAAGGTGAATATTATTTTCTTTCTTATGGGTTGATTATCAAATCATCAAATTCTTGATGGTTAATGATTGCACAGAGAAATAAAATGGCTGTTGAACTTTTATTTTTCAAAATAGCTCTTTCAGGAGATTTTATAAAATGGCTTTTAAAAATAAGTATTATTCGACCTCCCACCAGAATAGGTTATTACATACCATTTCCCCAAATTCCAAAAAGGGAGTTCTGGAAGTCACTCTGTTCTTTAGGTAGGTCAGAAATATTGACATTATTTTCCTTGAAATGCTGATGGAGAAGAGTAGAGAGAAATACTTGGGTTATGTAACCAAGACATAATGAAAAATTTTTTTTCTCTTCCTTCATCAACTCATTCAGCAGACACTAAGTATAACTGTGTGATATGTACTGTGCTAGGCAATAAGGACATGAGGATAGACAAGACACTCGGACCTTAATGCACTTGGTCGAGGTGACCTCCACCGCATGTATAGGTAGGTATATACATACACATGTGTGTGTATACATATGTGTATGTATATAGTCAAGTCTCAGCAAGTCCAAAATAATATCTTACCAGAGATTTGGATCCCTCCTCACCAAATAACATGTTATTCCGATAGTTCAAAGAACTGCTAGGTTTTCTGATAGAGATTCGTCAGATTTTTTTCCTACAAAGGAAATCTCTGGCTTATGAAAAAAAATGTTATGCTGCCACCATTTTTAATGCCTGTGTAATCCCTCTAATGACACCTCATAGAAATCTTATGAAATGTTTCATGTCCTTAAATCCTCACTACTTTTTTAAATACCATACTGTGTTTTTTCCCTAGAGGCTCTCCTAGGGATTACTAGTTCTTAATAACTTATTCTAAGTCTATTTCCCTAGAGGCTCTCCTAGGGATTACTAGTTCTTAATAACTTATTCTAAGTCTATTTCCCTAGAGGCTCTCCTAGGGATTACTAGTTCTTAATAACTTATTCTAAGTCTATTTCCCTAGAGGCTCTCCTAGGGATTACTAGTTCTTAATAACTTATCAATATATTGTTTTAATAGATCCTTGAAGGGACATTGGGGTGTATTTAGATCTCATTGATACATAATAGGAACTGTAGGGGCTATGGAGGGAGGTATATGACAATATTGCTAATCCCGTGGGCTGAGGCTTTGAGTGTTTTCCTTGGTGATCAGCATTTGCGGTATGACTTTGGGATGTTTCATAACTCACCTAAGTTTTCTGCCTCTTTCATTTTACTACATAAGGTGTATTACAAAGATTCAAGGTTACGTTATATATGTGTATACAAACAGTGCATTGTATAGCATAGCAAGTGTTCAATAAACATTTTCTTAACATTTAGTAGAAGAAAAGTAATATCCATTAGACTCAAATATAGCAGGTCTTTGAATAACATCACTTCATTCAACGTCATTTCATTATAATGTTGGTGAGGAAAAAAAAAAATGATTCCAGGTCGGGGCCACTGTCTCTGTGTTTGCACATTCTCTTCATGTCTGTGTGAGTTTTCACTGGGGACTCTGGTTTCCTCCCATATCCCAAAGAAGTGCACATTAGGTGAACCTGCGTGTCTAAATTGTCCCGGTCTGAGTGAATTTGAGTATGGGTGTGAGTGGCCCTGAGATGGAAGGGCATCCTGCCCAGGATGGGTTTCTACCTTGCTTGCTGAGCTGTCAGGAGAGGCTCTGGCCACCCATGACCCTGAACTGGAATCAGCGGGTTGGAAAAGAATGATCTTGTTTTTATTAATCTTTCTTAAATGGATTTATAGCTCATATGTTTCAGTATTTAATATTTGAAATGTTTTGGGTCTGTCCTTAGAAGTTTGGTGATGTTTTGGTGGCCAGAAATATGCTGTAGGAACTCTTGTTTATATCAATTAGCATATAGTAAAATTGGTTTCATTATATGACATTCCTCTTAAAGTCAGTTTCCAAGAACCTATTAATGAGATCTTAGTATATGACAAAAAGTCCAAGTTATTTCATTTAAAACGAGTGATTTCTGTTATGTTATACCTAGGAAGAACATATTCTTTTCCAACTTGAAGAAGGGATTGAAGCTTTGGAAGCTGCAATTGAATACAAGAATGAAAGTATCCAGAGTCGCCAGAACTCGCTCAGAGCTTCATTCCAAAACCTCTCTCATAGTGAAGCAAATGTCTTGGAAAAACTCATTGGCCTGAATCCTATTGAGATTAGAGCTATTCTTTTCAGATACTTCAATAAGGTTAGTTTTTGAAGGATAGATGATTTTCTTATAAAGAGGGATCAAGATGCTTATATATCTAACATTTATAATTTTAAAGGAAATTGAAAGGCTTAAAGATTGGATGGTATAACTCTGGATAGATTTAAGCATGATTTCTCTTTACAGTACTGAATGTTGTCCTCTGAAGGCCTTGTGATCATCCAAGTATGTAGGCCTACCTTTGTGTGGTTCTTAAAGGGCCTTTTGAAAGAATAACTTTTTGAAATAGTTTTAAAAATTAAAGAATTTAAGCTATATTCTTCAGTCACTACTTCTTGGATGTTTTCTAGATTTGGATGTTACTACTCAGCATTCATGAAAACTCAAGGGCCCTCCAAGCTTGGGTTCCTTTTCCTTCATTGCTGTAGGATAGGGGTACATACACCTTCTCATCACAGCCTTGGAGTTGATGTGGAGATGAAGTGGTACATCAGTGGCAAAGACAGTAATAGATTTTAGCATTAACTTGAATTTAAATATTTACTTGTATTTAAATATTTTATTTTTTTAATGTATTCGACAATTTACTGATTCAGAGATATTTCACAGTACGGAGAACTATTTCCATCTTTTCTCTAATATCTTCTCTAAGGTATATATTATGGGCTAAACGAGTAGATAACTTTTTTCTCTGAAAAGTATATGCAGTTCTAGGGAATATCAGAAAATTAATGAAAAATAAAACATTCTGTTAGAGAAGTGAAATAAAGATGAAAATTAATGAAAATGTTATATACAACCCTCTTCTTGGTTAATTATTGTTGGTAGTAAGCTACTATTACTGATGAGGGTGCATTCTATTGTTGGGTGTGTGGAGGGCAG
This sequence comes from Pteropus alecto, assembly GCF_000325575.1. Classification (NCBI taxonomy): domain Eukaryota; kingdom Metazoa; phylum Chordata; class Mammalia; order Chiroptera; family Pteropodidae; genus Pteropus; species Pteropus alecto. Next base: position 4,745,673 of record NW_006438906.1, read on the forward strand.
AAAAATAGTCGAATACTGTCTGAGGCTTTGGTATAGATAACTCTTTTATGGTGCTCTTAGATCAAAGGTTCTTAACCCCAAGTACCCAGGCCAAGGTCAGTGGATTTTCTGATCCTGAAAACTATTTGTAGAAATGAGTATTTTTCTAAAAAAAAAAAAAAAGGTTATTACATTATTAACAAGCTCTGTGACACAAACATTTTCTGAAGTATTTTTACTTCATATCAGTTCAGAGAACAACCGAATGGACTAAATGAAATATATAATCTAAAACCAATCTGTACGTATAGTTTTAAAAATTCTGTCACTTATTTATAATATCCATTTTGGACTTAATACTGGGAATTATTTAGATGTTACAAGAGTCTTTAGCTCCTCCTTATCTTATATTAGAGAAATAGAGTTATAGAATTATTAATGTAAATCACAGAGACCAAGAAATGATGGAGGGATGTTTAGTAGAGCAACATTGTATTTAAAATGAATTATTACCAATTCAGAATCCCAACAAATTCAAAGGCTATTAAGTTATTTTGTAGGTATGTTACAAAGCATTTGCCTTGTACCGTGGTTATACCGTGGTGGCTAAGGAAGTTCATTTCATGTAGCCTAATAGAAGTAGATATATCCATATTAGGCTATCTAAGACACTCTGAAAAGGTCAAAAAATGTATTTGCCAGGTGGTTAATTTGCGAGAAGCTGAACGGAAACTACAGTTACAGAATAAAGAAATTAAAATGAAGATTCTGGAACGGGATAATGTGGTTCGTGAGTTAGAATCTGCACTGGAGCATCTGAAATTGCAATGTGACCGAAGACTGACCCTCCAGCAAAAGGAACATGAGCAAAAAATGCAGTTACTATTACATCATTTCCAAGGTACCTGCCCTATTGTCAATTCTATAGATGATGTGTAGGAAGGGGATTTGGGAAGGAAGATCAGACAGAATTTGATCACTTAAAAGCCCACCATATATAGTTACTATTTCTACGTATTTTTGTGCTTTACATGTTTTGGTTACCACAAATTGGGATAGTTGACTTTGATTAAGGCTATTCATGCTTGAAATGTCACCTCTTCTGCTTGTTCCCAGTGCCATAAAAGGGGCTGCTGTAAATCCCATTAGTTTGTTGTTGGCCTAGTTTTTATGTAGAGATGTGGGGTGACTTCTGGCTTTGTTGTATACAGTTGAAAAGTTTCTATCTCATAAGGATATAGTACCTTGCTATTTAAATTACTTTCCCTTCATAAAATTAAAGTGATAAGATCTATCAGATTTCTAGTTCTATTTCTTATTATAATTTTTCAGTTGACTGTAACTTTTATGCATTAATATTATATCTTAGGTCAAAATTAATCTATCATTAATGGGCACATACTGTTATTAGTGCACAGTAGTTCAACCATGACTCTGGTGTGGAAAGAGCTGTCATAGCAGTCAGTGGTCTCATTACCTGGGCATATGGCTAGTATACAAACAGTTGCTATGGCAACAAAATCACTGCCAGCCAATACTGTTAATGCTTCAATAGAGGCTGCTTAGCTGCTTAGTCTTGATTCTCATGACTGTATAGCTGGAAATGGGTTAAAAGAGATACGGAAGTAGCAACCTGAGTAAGCAGAAAATTGGAAAACATATGAATTTGAGTGTTGAGGCAATTCTATAAGTTAATTCTATAACCAGTTAATTAGCATCTAGTTGCCCAATGACAAGATTACATACATCATTTCATCAAACATGCTCTGCTTACCTTATTTTAGTTTTGCCTTAAGTCTCTAAAAGCAATATTTTAATAGAATTATTAGTGTATTTTTCAAGTGACTTTCATTGTGCCAGAAAAGCCCATACTATAACCAAATGAGAACATTTTAAAAATCATTTCTAAAGCTGGGACAAATTTTTCATAACAAAGTTCTAACTAAAAATATTAGCTTGTGAATTTTCTAATTTTAACTAAATATAGGATATAAAATTAAGTTGATTTATTTGATATCCTTGATGGGGATTCTGATTTATGATGTTTAATTTGAAGTGTTTTTTTTAACAAGATGATGGGCTAATTTTAAATATATTAGTATACTTAGATCAAATTTTATAAAATAGCCAATTATAACAAAAATTACAAACCAGTAGGACAATTTTATAAATTTATCAATAGGAAACAGTAGGTCTGAAAGTACTTATTTTCTGAAGGTTACTAGGTTTTGCTGGTTCTAGAATATAGCCCAATATAGGCAGTTTTAGACAATCATAAATATTAATTAGAAGCTTTAACTTACGTTGTAGCATAAATTAGAACCTTACTTACGCTATTTCCCCTTTGCTCCTTTTTTTTGTGTGTGTGGTGTTCTTTGTAGTTTAATCTTTCTAGCCTCATATGACAGGTTTTGTTTTGGGGGGAATTTTTTTGGTTTTATATTTCTTCAAATGACTTTTCATATACCCACTGTTCCTTATATAAACTTTAAGATACTGATTCAGCTGATGGACAGAGTTCCAAATGTGAACTTTTTATAGAAAACACTTTACTTCTGCTGTTTTAAGGATAAATCTAGTTAGTAGCTACTCAGAAAGTGCTTGTGAATCATAACGATGTAGTAGTCAGTAGGGGGTAAGGTAAAGAAGGTGACTAAGGGATCAATCCTACTTTGAAAATTTTTACAAGTAGAAGAATCCAAATTTTAGCTGAAAACAAATCCATTCAGGTAACAGGTACATATAACGTACTTCTGACCCTTTAAACATAGTCTGAGGTCTATGTTAGAACATAATTTTCAATTATTTCTTTTAAACTGATTTTAAATGTAAATTTTTGTTTTATAGAGCAAGATGGGGAAGGCATCGTGGAAACTTTAAAGACATATGAAGATAAAATCCAACAGCTGGAAAAAGATCTTTATTTCTATAAGAAAACTAGCAGAGATCTTAAGAAGAAACTTAAGGAACTGTTAGGGGAAGCAATTCGAAGGCAACTAGTACCATCTGAACGTAAGATATTTAGTGCTACTTGTCATGCTAACACTGTTTCTCTAGTACTTGATGAAGTCTTTCCTGATTTGTAGTTTAGCCTTTCCCAATTGATTTGGTTATTTAGGATTAGATTTTATCTTCTATTTGTCTCAGTAAACAACAATAGTTCTCTAGTTTACGTATAAGACAGAACCATAGAAGTGAATGAACAAATGTATATGTGTGAAGGAAACCACACATTGATTGCCTGCCATGTGCCATGGGCTTGACCCTCTAATCTAAGCTGTGTTTTTCCTATTCTATAGAAAATTAAGCTTTCTGATTATCACAAAAAAATGTGTAAAATAAATGGAGTATAGTAAAAGTAGAGATAAAATAATATTGTATGTATGTCTAAGATCAGTCAGGTCTTTTTCATATCATGACCTCTGGAAATTCAAAAATATAATAAAACCCATTGTTAAGACAAAAGATGTTTTCTTGCCTAATTATATGTAGATATGTAGAAGTAACACTTTCCTAAATGCCAAATTGTGACAAAATACTTTGCAAAAGTAAAAAGTGCCATAATTAAAATATACCCTCTTTAGGCCCACCAATTAGAGAGGAATAAATATTTCTAAATATTTTCTACATTTTATAAAAGAATTAGCCATCCTTTAGAGAAAATATTCTTCTAATAATTTAAGTATGGCTTATGAGACTTTGACTTTACAGCCTTTTAGAACATAGCTATTTTGTATTGGTAGAGAAAACTGCTTAAGGTACAACAGTATTGTAAAGAGACCAGTGAAAATTTATATGTATGTGTAATGAAGAGATATATACTGAATATATAAAGTACGCAGAATTAACATAATTAAAAAATTTTAAACTTAGAAAAGTAGTTCTAATGCTACCTTATTCTTATGATATTTATAATTAATAGACATTTTCACAAGTAGTTCCATTTAACCATCAAACTCAAGGTAGGCCAGTGTCTGCTAATCCCATGTTTAGATGAAGGAATTGAAATTTAGAGAAGTCAAGTGACTCATGCACAGAACAGTAATTAGAACATGGTCTAAAAAGCTTTTGCACAGCGAAAGAAACCGTCAGCAAAACAAAGAGGTAACCTTCTGAATGGAAGAAGACATTTGCAAACAATGCCCCCAATAAGGGCCTAATATCCAAAATATAAAAAGAACTCATACAACTCAACAACGAAAAATAATCCAATTAAAAAATGGGCAGAGGACCTGACCAGACACTTCTCCCAAGAAGACACACAAATAGCCAACAGACAAGTGAAAAGATGCTCAATTTCACTAGCTATTAGGGAAATGAAAATCAAAATCACAATGAGATACCACCTTACACCTGCTAGAATGGCTATCAAGTATTAGAGAGATTGTGGGGAAAAAGAAACCCTCATACACTGCTGGTGAGAATGTAAATTTGTATAGTCACTATGGAAAACAGTTTGGGGGTTCCTTAAAAATTAAGACTAGAATTACAGCAATTCCTCTTCTGGGTACATACCCAAAAGTTTGAAAACATTTATTCGTAAAGATACATGCACCCCAATGTTCATTGTAGCATTATTCACAGTGGCCAAGACATGGAAACAGCCAAAGTGTTCTTCGATAGATGACTGGATAAAGAAGATGTAGTACATATATACAATGGAATATTACTCAGCCATAAGAAAAGATGAAATACTGCCATTTGTGACAACATGAATAGATCTCGAGATTATTATGCTAAGCATTTTACTAATATGTGGGCTATAAAACTGAAAGCAACAAATGAACAAGACAAACAAAAACTCATATACACAGACAACAGTTTGGTGGTTACCAGAGGGAAAGGAGTCAGGGAGGAGGGAGATAAGGGTAAAGGGGGTCAAAGATGGTGATGGAAGGAGATTTGACTTTGGGAGGTGAACACAATGCAATATACAGATGATGTATTACTGAATCGTACACTTGCAACCTATATGATATTTTTAACCAACATCACCCCAATACATTTAATAAAAATAAGAGTAAATAAAAGAACATGGTCTAAGGTCCTTCGTCTTTGACTCCTGGTCCAATATTCTATGATAAAAGTTGTCTTAGGATAGAGATAAAAATATACAAATCCAGCCAAGAGACTAAACTTTCTGATTTTCAATGTAGTAATGCAGAGGTATTAAGTAGGAAACAGAACATTTTCTTTTCATTTCCATTTTAGCTTAAAGAAACCCACTTTCAAATTTGAGATATCTGAAATTAGATATCTAGTGTTTAAATGGCCCGTGTTTATACTACAGAGTCTTCTAGACATCTCTTAAAATGACAGTGTGGTGTGGTGGTGTACAGATTTAAGAAACCTGGATTCTCATCCTGCTCTTTAAGGAAACACGAAAAGCTCTCTAAGAAAGTTAAATAATCTTAGAGATGTATAAAGTGATAATTACATCCATTTTAGCAACTTACTTGGGAAGTCTAGCCTTGATAATAGTCTTGATTATTTCAGCTAATTTGTATTCCACCTAAAAACATCTTAAATACTTTTATTTGGGGGCTATAAAAAGTAATGTATATTTAGAAAATTTTGAAAATGTAGAAGAAATACCACCTATAATCCCACTCATAAGTATTAACATTTGTTATAATTCTTTTCAATATTTTCCCCATGCTTTAAAAAAGATTAGTTGGAATCATATTGGGGATATAGCTTGTATTATATCTCAAAATGTTACTCTAATATGACATGAAACAAGAATTTGTTTGACTTATAAACTATAGCAATTTAAATATTTTGAATTGAGTTTCCTGAAAAGTATTATATGCTTAATAGTATCCTAGTTAATATATAACTGTCTTGATATTCAGTTAATTGGTTTTTGATAGTAGTCTTTTCATTGTCTGCCTACCAGACTTGTATTTATATTCTTTGAGTGTTGTTAGCATTTTCATATGTAGAAAAATTAATCTTTTGACCAATACATGTTGGTCACTTCTTGGTCATGCCTCTGTTACAGTGTGTCTGTTTTCTAACATATTTTTTGAGGATAAAATCAGTTTCTATGAACACACAGTTTATGCACTTAAGTATTTAAAACTCTATCCTTTATCTTTTTAAACCACTATAAAATTCTGTGTGAGTATACTAGAGTCAGAAGATCTAGGTTGGAATCCTGACTTCTTTTATTAGTAGTGTGACCTCGGGTGAATTAATCTTTCTCCAGTTTGTTCCCTAATGGTAAAATTCTGGAAAAGGAAATGCAGAGGTATTTGTATTGTGAAGAATCCAAGTGGGCTTGGGTGTGAGCCAGTCCAATGAGCCCATCTGTGCTCTTTCACATATGATCTTTAAAAAATAAGATGCCTGGCTCCCTCCTCCAGACATTGCTCCCTGGGCATCAGGATTTTTTAAAGCTTCTTGGTGTAATGAGCAGCAGTTTGGGAGCCACTGTCTATGGTCAGCTTTGTGAGGAGCCACTGGTTCTGTGTGAGGATCCATGTCATTTGCTGGTTCAGGTTTTTCGTTTGTGAGAGAATTTTAAAAACTAGAACATCAATTATGTGTTAAAGCAGGGGCCACAAACTAAAATGCCTGCAAGAGCCAGGGAAGCCACAGTGAGGAGCAGAGCCTAGTCATCTCAATGGGCAGGGACAACTCTGCTCCAGCTGCTGTTGCCAGGTGGAAATGGTCAGTTCTCATTTTTTCTAGTAATGTTGGAAGACTATATTTTTATATGAAACTTTCCAATTTTTAAATTTCGGGCCATGTATTATTTTATGTAAGTAAAACCAGGCTAAGTAAAACCTGTCTGTGGGCCAGATTTCGCTTGGGAGCTGCCACTGTGCAACTTATGTTTTCAAACTTGGTATTTGTAGGACCAGAAGTATATTATCAATCATGTTTCAACATATGTTAAAGTTGGCATTTTTCACTATATTAGGAACAGTACCTATATGGACTTCCCTAAAGCAAGTCTTTGCCTTTTCTATTAGATGATCCTATGATTTAAGGACCTCAAGCTTGTTCCAGCAGGGTGTCTCCCACTGAAGGGCTATTATGCTCCCATCTCCATTTTGACGGTGGAATCCCAGAGTACATTCAGAGAGCAGAACCCTGCTATCATGCTAGGAGTGCCTACAAAGACTAGTTTTTCACACATATAATGCCAAATCCCAGAAGAGTCATTGGAGATATGGGCAGAGCAAATATTTTCCAGTGCTGGCTTTGGATTTGGAAAGTAATTCACCAGTGGCAAGCCCAGTGGAGGGCAGGTGTGGAAGGGCACCAGAGAGGCCTAAAGCACTCCTGTGTTTCCAGGGAGTACAAAAATCACTACAAGAATATTTTTCAACTTTGTTCCAGCAATGAGAAGTTCTTAGTTATTCCCATGCAAGATTCTTCTAAGTAAAATAAGAACAATTCATATTTATACTTCTGTCTAAAAGAAGTCATTTAACAAAGCTGAAAGACAATTTATATTGAGTGATAATATAGTTATGTTAGGATATCATGATTAAAATACCTGCGTTTGAGGAAATCTCTAATTTTTTTTTTTCTTTTTGGATTATTTTTAGATCATTATGTTGGAGATGGAGTCCTGAACCCAGAAGAAGCAGGCACGGTTTCAGAAGAATTAAAATGGGCATCTAAAACTGAAAGTATGAAGTTAAGTGGAAAAGAAAGAGAATTAAACAGTTCAGCAAGTAGTTTAAGAACACAACGAAATCCTCAGAAGCTCTGGGAAGATGGCCCAGAATTACCTCCAATTTATAGCTCTTTAGCACCCACTAGTGGGCATTTGTTAAGCAATGAGGATAAAACAGAAGCAGATGAAAATCAGATTACAAAAACTCACAGTTGCACATCACCCCAAATTCAGCCAGTGGGAAATGTGGGACAGATTCATGGTGTCACACCTGTAAAGTTGTGTCGCAAAGAGTTACGTCAGATTTCTGCCGTGGAACTCTCATTACGACGTTCCAGTCTTGGAGTTGGTGTTGGATCTATGGCTGCTGATTCCATTGAAGTAGCTAGAAAACAGAGTGACTTAAAAACTTAGATAGTTACTCATGAAACTTTTAATTTAGAAATGTGTAAGATTCCTTTTTCTAACCTGTTAAAAATTAAAGCTTAAGCTCACTAGTTCTTCCCTCAAGATAAAGGAAGAAGTGGAGAAAGAAATCCCCCATCCTTTCGTACATTTTAGATGTGTATATCTTCTCTAGTACATTTGGGGAGTTTTAATTTGCATTTCCATAATAACCAAACACATTTTCCAATACTATACTATACTTGATAGTTTTAACATTTAAAAATTTCCACTTATAAATTTTCCCAAAATTCTTTTCCAGGCATATTTGAAGAACAAGACTAACAGTAGAATAATAAACTAAATATCCATCAAATATATATTATTATTTAATGTAAAAGCATATTATAAAGTATATTTTATAGTATGTTATGATGCAATAATTATATCTTATAAGTTATTCTTAAATACAAGTATACATTATTTTTAAAAGATTCAGTTAAATATTGCTTATATCAGAGGGAGAGTCACCTCCTGCATATGTTTTGGTACAGCTGAAAAATTGTGTCAAAATGCAGTCTCTGGGCTAAGGCAACTAACTGGCCAGGTTTATGGATTAAGGTTAATTTATGGTCCTCAGAGCTTACAGAAGTTGGTGATCTTGATATTTTAAACATGGCCTGTGTTCTTTTTCTGGAATTGTTTTTAGAATATTATATTATTAGTTTGCTGATATTGTAGAATATAAATTTTCATCTCTCTCCTGCCCTGCCTTCAACATATCTCTATGCTACTAAAAATGGAAGAAAGGAATATAATTCTATGGAACGGGGAAACAATAATAGAATAAAACTAAAGCATTTTACCATTTCAAGGAAAAGATATATGGTCCCATGGAGTACACCTGTAAAGCTTGACATCTAGCCAGTGGAGCTTTAGCTCATAATCTGATGGGCTTAATCTGAGATTTTTCTCTACAACCTGCTTAGTCAGGCTTTGCACACAGGCAGGCCAGACTATATTGGGGCTGTAAATATGTAAATGAAAATTTTTCTTCAGTATCTTTTGATCTAAACATTATTATATAATATAAACTTCATTTGAAATTAAGAACTAAACATCGATTTGCCCTGCACACAGTTTGTACTTTTGCATCATATTTGTCAATCAGAAAAAACATCGCCTATGATGACTGGAGCTATTTTGTATTTTTTTTTTTACTTGTTATTTTTGTTACTTTTCCAAACTTTCACTTGTTAAATAAAGTTATTTCTTAAATTAATTAATGTTTGGGTGGGGCTAGTAGCAAAACCACCCTGACTTATGGATGCCTACTCAATTAGTCACCTATTTCCTTGCTGACTCCCGTTATTTTCTTATTTGATGCTACTACTAATTTTTTTTTTGTCCTTTTATCTGTTGCTGTTGACCCTGACCATCTTACCTAAGACCCAGACTGTCACCCTGTGCTCAAAGCCTAATATTTTCTTTTTGTAGTTTCTAGCTCTTAGGTAGTAGGGTTCCTTGGTCCCACTGCTAAAAACCAGTTCCTATAGGAAAAGAAAACCAAACCAAAACAAACTTCTAAATTGATGAATAGTTTCTATATCTTGTAAGCATGGTACTAAAATTCATTTAAATTATGGGTTAAATAGAATTCTATGTATCCATCTGGGAACTGAACCATAATTTATAACATCGATACTGAGAAATTTCTTCACACAATGAATTTACAAACTACAGTGGATATTTTATTTTTATCAGGGGCTATTTCAAGTCAGATCTTGGTTTTAAGCAAGTTTCCTCTTTTTGTCTTGGTTTGTATGATATATATTTAATGTATATCATATATAATGTGTTTATAAATATATACTAGCCAAAGGCCAGTGCCTTAACAAAGCATAGCAATTATTTATTTATTAATAAATACATATTTATTAATGAAGGTCCTAACTGTAAATTCTTTATAAGATTAAGAAATGATTTAGAAATAATTGATGTAAGAATATATTCTGACACTGGAATCCTGCTTCTCCAGGAAATTGACATATATTTATTTTACCTGTGAAAATATAAACACATTTTCTGAAAGCCAACTCACTAAAAAAGTTAAAAAATTTCTATCAAACCAACAGTGATTAGATTTGATAATGCAAATGTGAACTGACTTCTAAATAACAAAGATACAGTTTTTTTTCTTCCTTCTGGTTATACATATATCCTTTATATCTATGATAGGGTTCATATACATATACAAACACATATAAATAATATATGAATAATATATTCTGGAAGTGAACCTCTTCTCATTCTAGTCAGTGTCCTCACAAAAGAAAGAAAAATTAAGTCATCTCTCCAAGGCAAGTAAAATTATTTTTTACATATACTACTAATAAATTTTATTGTTTCACATGCTTTTCTTAGTCTGAACATTTTGTCATTACCTTTTTGCATGTTTATAAAATTGTTTGTGGTTTTCTTTTTCTGTTCATTATGGCTTTTTTTTCCCCACCATAACAGAGCATTTGAAAAGAAACATGTTTGCCTTCAAAAAGTACTAATTCCTTCCCTAACTCCAGAGTATTATAGATAATAGTATTGCAGAATGCTATAAATATGGGCAACTATAGGCAGTGAGAGTATCAATGAAGGTGCTTTTGTGCTTTAATGCTTGTTTTCTTTTGCTAATGTTTTTTGTTCATTTTTTGTTTTGTTTGTTTTTTTAGTCCCTCAGTTCTTCATATCCTCATGAAATCAGGGTCCAAGGAATTAGCTAATATACCTATGATCTTCAATAATGTGGACTTTATTGCCACTAGCAATTGGCTTGTTTCTATTAGTCCAAGTCAATAAAGTGATAAATCCTTATTTAAGAATGGGTTTCTTTTATCTATACATATTTATATATGTATATATGCATGTATATATATATATATGTATATATACATATAAAGGTCTAATACTAAGTTTTAGAATGAATTGCTAAGGAATTAAATCCTTAGTAGGAGTTTGGTTCTATAGTCAACATAAATTCTCATGCATTAAATGCAAATGTGACATGTTTTGCTCTTTCAGTTATTTCTTTAGTAACATACTTGTGACTTTTTAAAACACTGGATTATCAACATATGAAAGCTCAATGACTACAATGTCTGTAAGCTCATGTCCACAAGTCCTCTATGAATTTCACTGGAATTTTAAAAAATATTCATTATGTATATTTTACATTTAAAGTTATAACAGGCTATGAGCTGCCTTCATTAACACATTCTTCTACATTTATACTTTAAAACATTTATACTTTAAAAAATTGAAAATAAAGGTGGAAATGAGATCCTTCTACAATAAATATTTCAAATGCATTGGATATGTAGTATTTTTGAGCTAACATGGGCAGTAGTGTTCAAAGGGTGAGGTAGTAGGAGAATCTGCCCAATGGAGAGGAGTATTCTATCACTGTCATTGTTTACCTTCATGCTGAAAATAAAAAGCAGATGATTTTTCATAAGTTTTATTGCTTTTAAATTCTCTACAAACAATGCACCCCTTATTCTTGGTTCTAGGGGTGACTACTTCCATTCCTTGCTCTTGGAATGCAGTTCATACATGGTACCACATATTGGAATGGTGTTTGATTTTTATAACGGCCTTCATGTTCATCCCAACGTGGAGGTAATTAGAACGAAAAGTTCTAGAAAGCTCAAGAAAACTTGATGTTATGATACTGGCTTTTGATATTCTACATAGTTCTTTTCTCTTTTTATATTTTCTAGGGATTTCCACAATAAATTAACAATTGCCACTATATGAAATGTTAGCAGTGTAACTTAACCGAACCCAAATATATTGACTTAGACTTAGGTATTATGTTCTACTGGCAAATTCTCACACACACATCTACTGAATTAGTTATCTCTATGGTACTTTAAAAGAAAAATACAACAATCTCACAAACTTTGTTATAATGAGCAAGATCCTTATATGCCAAGGAACAAAACTACTTACAACAAAAGAGTAGAAAACTAAACATTAAAAAATTTATACGTAGGATTGTTAGAAATTTAAAACTATATTCATTAGTTAATACTTGTGTAATTAAAGCATAACAAAAATATATTTTGAAATAATATTCATATACGGTATTACTGTGTTTTCAAACATTACAGTATAGACGAAGCAAGGTATAATTTTTCAAGTCCAAAGTGATAAACATTAGAATTATTTAATCTGAAGGGCCTTTTAAAAAAACCATTTCTCTGACCCCGACCCCCTCTCCAAGTACTAACAACAAATTACAGCCAAATTATAGCTTTACTTACCCCTCATTCCCCACAATGTTCCAGGATTCAAATTGCTGCGATAAGAACAGGAGATAAAGATGTTTATTTTAAAGTATTCCATAGTCAGCAAAGAATTTTCAGAGATATTTTGAGTGAATATATTTCTCTGGCAACAGCACTGAAACAACTTCGATCTTCGGCTGTCTCTAAACCCTAAAGAATACTAGTTAGTACTGATTTTGCCATTTGAAAGTATACACCCCAGTTTTTATACTGGTTTCCTATGATTACTATTAATTCAGGATTACATGAAAAGAAGTTGCTCTAGACAGAATTCGAACAGAAATTGTGGAGCCATTCAATAGAATTATAAGAAACAGTAGTATTGGATAAATTCCAACAGCCATAACATAAACCAAATAGGACTTATTTTACCATTGAAGACCACAAATAGCATGCCAAAACAAACATTGTAGGCATTAACTGACAGGTTTTATCTTTATAAACAATACTTAACCATTTTGCTTAATTTTTCTCTCTGCTAGAGTATTCCTGAATATTTCTACCGAAAAACCTGGATAAAAGACTTCCATTCATGATTACAAACCAGCAGCTACTGGTCTGCCTTGAGAGGCTGAATTGATGCTATTCATTTTTGTTTGTGGCCTGCAGTGGTATTTCACTATCCACCTTGAAAAGGAGTGAGGAGTTAATCTCAATTCAATTGATGTATAATTCTGATCATTTATAAGTATAAAAAGTATCAAAGTTTTCTTATTTTCTAGCATGATTTCTCTTTTCTAGATGGGAAGAGTGGGAACATGGCAAGGCATTTTTATACTGAGGAGCCAATCTCTTTTTGAAATTCTCATTACCTGGGGGTAGGGGTTAGCATTGGGCAGCCTCTGAATTATTCCATTCGAAGCCTGGAACTAAGCCTATTAGTTTTACTAGACAATTTCCCAGCTATACCAGGTGTCACTGGTTGTAAGACATGACTAGAACATGACCAGAATGACCCAGGTTATAATCTTATTAATGGAATAAATACATTAAATAATGATATTTTCTAAAATACCAGACTTTTTACCCCAGACTTTTCTCTGGGAAAAAAAAAACAAGTTATGAATCACTCCCTTGTATTTGACATCAAAATCTTATTTTTCAAATGTAACTCAAAGTAATTATTTAATAAATTGGGGTGGAGGAGCTGCTATTTTTACTATATGGTAAACAGCCTGGTGCTTTATCAAATAAATATGTGAAAGCACTTTGAAAACTGAAGTATCATATATGTTTATGATGGAATTGTAACTAGGTTTTTCATAGAGTTGGATATCAAAGTGGGATAACTTTTTGGCATGTGGTTGGCACATATCATAAAACTTTTTAAAACAAATCCTCAGAGTTTTACTTATATATGTCAGCAACAGTAGAAATAACAGTATTCTCTGAGAAGTTTCATTTGAACACTATTCTCACAAGAAAATATTTCAAAGACTTGGCTGAGTCTATTTTTAGAGGCATAAGAAGTACTTCATGACTATTTCTTTGATTTATAAATGAAAGAATATACTTTTACTGGGTTTTTAACCACCAGTTTTTGCCTATTTGTTATTTATTTCCTTAGTAACAATTACATCTGTGAGTTATTGGTTAACTCTGGCTAGAAAACAAATTTTCTTAAAACTGAGAAGAATGGTTTCCATTAGGTAATCACAAAGTTATTTAAAACTAGATTTTCCTCAAGGAAACGGTAAAACAGTAAGTTAATTTTTGGTACATGTATAGTTATATGATCAACTTAATAGCAAAGTCAGTCTTTGTTTGGTATTTGATTCTCTCAGCTACTGTATACAAGAAGCATATTAGAATTAAATCTGACATTACCGTGGTGGTCTTTCCTTTAAAAGCATTCTGAGGCAAGCTCGCTCCCCTTAGTTTGCAATTATCTGACAATGTTAAGGAATAATTTGTCTCTATGTAGATCAAAGCACTCATGACCTGTGCAGCCAAGTAATCAAAGAGAAGGCAAAACTGTAAGAGTAATGGAACGTACAATCCTAAGCATTCTACTGGATTGTGAACAAATAGATCAGAAGGGAAGAATACTAACAAAGTTTTCTTGGAAGAGTTACTACTTTCAGTGGTACTGAGGGCCTCTTAGTAAGGTTTATTACAAAGTTCACTCTCTCTCATAGGAAGGGAAACTATATATAAAGACCTGATTATGTCAGTTTAATTGCCCAGGTCAAAGTTGAGTTGTAAGAGTTCTTTACATATTTCAGATACAAGTCCCTTATCAGATACATGATTTGCAAATATTTTCTCCCATTTTGTGGTTTGTTGTTTCACTTTTTTGATGGTGTCGTTTGCATTGCAAAAGTTTTTACTTTTGATGAAATCTAATTTATTTTTTTCTTTTGGTTGGTTGTGCTTTAGTTGTCATATCTAAGAAACCATTGCTTAATCAAAAAACATGCAGGTTTACATCTATGTTTTCTTCTAAGAACTTTATAGTTTTAGCTCTTAACGTTTATATCTTGGATTAATTTTTGTATATGATGTGAGGTGTAGGAGTTTAACTTCATTCTTTTGCATGTGGATATCCAGTTGTCCCAGCACTATGTGTTGAAAAAAAAACCTTTTCCTTATTGTTTTAGCACCCTTGTTGAAAACTACTTGACCATATATGTTTGGGTTTGTTTTTGGACTCTTGATTCTATTCCATTGGCTTATGTCTGTCCTTATGCCAGTACCACACAGTCTTGATTACTGTAGCTTTGTAGAAAATTTTGAAGTTGGTAAGTATCAGTCTGCCAGTTTTATTCTTTTTCAATTTTGTTTTGGTATTTAGGGTTCCTTACATTTCCATATGAGTTTTAGCAACAGCTTATCCATTTCTGCAAAATAAACTGTTGGAAATTTGAGAGGAATTGCACTGAATCTGTAACTCCATTTCGAGTGTATTGTCATCCTAGCAACATTAAGTCTTCCAATCACTGAACATAGACTTGTCTTTCCATTTATTTAGATCTTCTTTAATTTCTTTTAACCATGATTTTTAATTTTCAGTGTATAGTCTTTATGCTTCTTTGATTAAATTTATGCCTAAATATTCTATTCCTTTAGATACTATTGTCAGTGGACTTGTTTTTGTAGTTTCATTTTCATATTCATTGATAGTGTATAGAAACTAATTTTTATATGTTGATCACAGTTTATTTTTTGGTGGATGGCAAATTTGAGTTAGAATACACTATACCATGAATCAAGGAACTTAGGTAATGTTTACCCATACAAGCTTACTTAATGAGCAGAAATTACAATTTTTGTCGCTGTTGATACATTTTTAGCTGGTTATTTTAAGATTATTCCTTCAAGAATAATTTCTATTTTTCTTATTTCTAGGTTAAGGGTGGTAAGAGCATAAAGCACAGCTACATAATTTGGCATCTGTAGTCTACAGTCTCAGGTCTTTCACATGTATTTTTTTTCCTATTTAAGTTAAACACAAATGAACAATCCTCAGAACTCTATCTCTCTGTATTGAGGATACTTTCTCTATATTTCTCAATGCTATGTATTTTAAAGATTAATGGTAATGCAGAGAAAGCTATTTTATTCAACAAATTTCTGTGTGTTAGGTCTTAAGTGCTAAATGCTAAAGGAAAAAAAGTTTAATAAGTAAAAGACCCATCCACCAAGAATATAGTATGTTGAAGAAAGACAGATAATAACACTTTGACCATTTGAAAGCATACAGTGAGCCTGGCAATGAAGTGACATACCAGTGAGTAAAAATAGGTCAGATTTCTGTTTTAATGGGGCTCATGATGTAAAAGAAGATATATAATGGCCCTGGTAAAAATATGGAGGGTACTGTGGCAATATTGAGGAAGGCCATTTAACTTTCAGGGATAAGGGAAGGCTTCTCCAAGAAAAGTTGGCTTTCAGAAGGTATAGAAATAAGAGGAATAGCATTTTAGATCAAGAAAACCCACTGTAAAGGCTAAGAAGTGAGAGACAACATCATATAGTCAGGGAACTACAAGCAGTTGAGTAACAGGCTTAGTACACTGGGGACTCCAAAGAAGTTACCTGCTGAATGACTGAATTAGTACTGGGTGTAAGGGATGGCTGGAAATGAGGATAGGAAGGTGACTCATTTGACAAAGGAGCCACCCTAAAGCAAAGTTTATGAAGAGACTGCTGCATTTAGTCTGTACAATTTATATAGTAATTGAACTGGTTTACTTTTGCTGCCCCAAATCCTTTTTCTTTAGACACAATAGTGCAAATGATGTACAAATTATGAGAGTGGAAAACCCATTCAGTAGAAATCATTATTTGCAAATAATTTTTTTTGGTCTAGTGCAAGAGGGTGTTTTAAAAACAATTATTTGTAAAAGTACAAAATAGCCCTTCATAGCAATTCCATATTCATGTAAGTCATTTTTCAAATTCAAGTTAGTAATACTAGACTTCTTATAGTAAATAATAAATTTATTT
>NW_006438906.1:4762535-4767773 GCF_000325575.1 Pteropus alecto
GGCACTGTTTAGCTAGCGGCTGTCTCTGCCCACCTGAATCCTGAGTGAAGACACCATAGAGCAGAACTGCAACTGACCTGTCACTGGACATGCAGTGTGAATAAGTAAATCTTTATTACTGTAAGCCGCTAAGGTTTTTGTGGTCATCTGTTAATGCAGATAACCTCTCCTGACTGATATAACATGGGATGCTGTGGACAATATGTAATAGGCGTTAATACAGAACAATGTGACATAAACACATCGGGAAATTAGTAAATGGCATAAAATGGTTAAAACTGAAAAATTAAGACATGGCAGTAGAAATGTGCTCTTTAGAAATGTAGAATTAAATAGCAGAACATCAATTTTCCTTTGGGAAGCAGGCATCTGAGCAACAGGAGATGACACAGGGTTTTCTGTTTATTATGATCCTTGTAGTAATTTGACTCTTAGACCATATACACTGTCACCTTGAAAAAAATAAACATTGCATAGCTTTAAAAAAATTAATGATGAGAGGGAAAGTTATAGAATTGTTTTTAATTTGGTGAACTTAAGGGACTGACCATTAATTATCCCACAGTAATATTAAGATGTTAGTAGAACTAATTTTCAATCAGTCCTTTAAAAATACCTTTTTCAATTGAATAAATCAAAGCAAAACTTTTTCATTCTACCTTCACATTGTCCACTGTGAAATAGAAACATTAATGTTACTTTTCTAATATTTTGACTCCGTTACCTCCTTCCTTTGCCTTGAATGTGGTATTATTTATAAATAAATAAATTTATTATTTATTATAAGAAGTCCAGTGTTACTAACTTGAATTTGAAAAATGACTTACATGAATATGGAATTGCTATGAAGGGCTATTTTGTACTTTTACAAATAATTGTTTTTAAAACGCCTTCTCGCACTAGACCAAAAAAAAACCCAAAACCCCAAACGTGTTTTCCTCAGGAGCCTTGCAGTAATTAAAATTGACGTTATGTATAGATATGTATATAGATAACGCCTATAAATTATTTGCATATAACGATTTCTACTGAATGGGTTTTCCACTCTCATGATAATTTGTACATCATTTGTACTATTGTGTCTAAAGAAAAAGGATTTGGGGCAGCAAAAGTAAACCAGTCCACTTACTATATAAGTTGTACAGAGGTGCTTTGATTCAACCCCTAGCAGTCTGAGTCCAGAGCCCCTATGCTTTAAAACATGATATAGCATGTCCTACAGGTAATATTATTATTTTTAATTTGTCTCTAGTCAATTCCTATTTATTTATACCCATGTAGATTTTTCATGTAGATTTTGAACATTTATAGTGTATTATTTGATATAGCAAAGCTAATATCACTTTTGACGTTTCTATTTGAGGACACATGTTGGAGGTAGAACAGAGTAGTCTATGACACATTTTAAAGGATAATCATTTAAATTGGGAAGCCTGGCATGTGTTTGTTTTTCAAAACAGACAAATGGGCATTTCTTCTTAAAGAAAGCAGTTACTGTCTGTAATCTGAGAGGTCAAAGAGAAGCAATTAGAAATACCACAAAACTTTAAAGCACCTGTTTTAATGAAAACTATCTGCAAGAGTTGAACATATTGAATCACTGACAGCCTTAAACACCCTAATTTAGAGAATCAACCCCTCATTCCTTGAAGATTTTAGTACCAGGCTCATTACCACTCTCTCCAAGGTTACTCACTACTCTAACGCTTCTATCATTCCTGTGGATAAATCTTTGTTACATACACACACACCCCTTTCAAATGCTTATTGCCTCTTAATTCCTTAACCGCAACTCTACAGATGATCTTGTGCCCTCTGCTCTCTCCGCTCCCCACTCTCATGATCATTCCAAAAAAGACATTACTGACAACTACAGCCTCCCTGCTAATTTTAATTTCAAGAACCTAAACTACAACAATTCTTCTGTTTCCTGATCAGAAACAGCAATCTATTCAGTCCTCCACCCCTCTCAGAGCCTTACTTCTTACCATGACTGAAATTATAATGCTTCCTTTGCTTCTACCCCCAACTATTTGCCCATCTCTCCCCATCATGCTTGGTTGGCCAAATCTCAGACCTGGTTAATCCAAAACTGCCTACCTTTGCTTTATTCCATAAGCAACTGAATATGGCTAGAGAAAAATGCAGAACCATAGTGACTGGTCTCACTATAAAAGAGAAGCAACTAGAAATCTCACAAAACTTTAAAGCACCTGTTTTAATGAAAACTCCTATTGCAAGAGTTGAACATATTAAATCATTGACAGCCTTAAACACCCTAATTTAGAGAATTCAACCACTCATTCCTTGACCATTCCTTGACACATCATTCATGACCACTTACTCAGGCGAGCCCTGGCCCACCCTTTGTAGTGCCTGGAAACTAATATTTCACCTCTCTTCTCTCCTCTCAAACTCCCCACTCCTTGCTTTCAGTTAATGACTATTTTAGCTAGAGTAGGCTAAACAGCTATAACAAATAGACCCCAAAGCGTTATGGCTCCAACTCAATATAAATTTATATTTTGCTCACATAACAATCCAGAGTTGGTATTCCAGGTCAGTGGGCAGCCCTCCTTCATACAGGCACCTTCTCTCATGTGGTTCTCTCAACTCTAAGGGTTTGTAGTCATCTGCATAATCTAGCTGGAAGAAAGGAAAAACACATAAAGGAGGCACGCTGGCCTGACAGTGGCAGACATTTCTGCTCACATTCCACTAGTAACGGCTTAATACTTGACCCTACGTTACTGAGAGGCTGAGAAAAATAATTCGTGTACTCAGGAAGGGGAGAATAAATTGTGATGGACAATTAGCAATCTGCAATCTTGTTTCTTATTTCACCAAGAAAATTAAGCAACCAGAAAAGAACTTCTATTTTATCCTGCTCTCAAGTCCACAAGTCTACTTCGATAGGTCCTATAATGCGTGGGGACTGGCAGGGATTCGATTCCTAGGCTGTCCCTGATCACAAAGGGACAGTTTCCAAGCTTTCAATTAGAACATGGTCATAATGACCACACTACCTAATCACAAAATTCAAACACATCGTCCTTCCTTGTGCTTTTCAGCATCTGTGGTTTGGGATATTGTTGATCAACGCTCCTTCCTGTCTCTGCCTTTGTGAAACCCTAATTTGCCTTGTCTTAGAGAGTCATAACCTTGGTTCTCCTCCCACTTCTTCCTCACTCTTTGCTGGCTTCTCTCATCTAGGTCAGAGCTTCTCAAACTTTCATATGATACAAATCACCTGGGGTTCTTGTTAAATTTAAGACACTGATTCAGCAGGTCGAGTGGAGAGGGATGAGATTGTACCTAACAAACTTCATGGTAATGCCTGTGCTGCTGGGCTATTGATGGCACTTTGAGTAGCAATGCTCTAAAGAAGATATTTTCCAAGATTCTGCCTTTCATTTTTTCCTTCTCTCTCACACTGATATCAGTTAGGCTGATAACTTCCCAATCTATTTTCTAGTTCAATCCTCTTTCCCATATTTCAAAACCTTTATGTCTAACTTGTTAGTGTCCACTTCTATCTGGCTGTCTCGACAACCTTCAAACTTTTTAAATGTCCAAATCTAAACTGATCTCTCAAAAAGCAATTTCTACTCTACCTCCAATTCTCTCTTTTCTATCTTATATACTTATCTATAAAATTAAAACCTCCACTTTGATTTTTCTCTTCCTCCACATATTAACCTTCATATATGCTCTCATTAGCCCCTCTTGCTGTAAATCCAATTAATCGATTACCAAATTCTGTAGAGTCTGCTTCCACATTATATTTAAACGATGCTCTTTTAAACTTCTCCTGCCCTACCTTTAGTTCAGACTTATCATTACTTTTCATCTGGCCTATTGCAGGTCTATCTGGCAGTTTTCCCACCTCTAATTTCTGTATCCATTCACAGAGAGATCAAAGAAAAGCTGTGCTTTTCTTACCCAAAACTTTTAAAGCACAAAACTAAAAATACTGAAATACAAATTCTTCTACTTGGTATCTTGGGCCCCATTCTCCTTTGTCTCTGCCACTTCTTAACATGCTCTAGAGTCTTATCATTTGCTTTTTCCTGAACACGACTTTCATTGATTCACCTTCATATGTTCTCAAGCTATCCCTTATTGCTGTGAAGCCTTCCTCATCTCTTTCACGGTCAATCTCAAATGGTTTTCCATGCTGTCTTTCTTTCCTGATCCCCCAGACAGATGAGTTCTTTGATCTTCTGCAGTACTCTATTTTTCACAAGCCACCTATCATGGTTTGTCTTTTATATGTGTTTTATCTTTGGTTTATTCCTTACTCTCTGAAGGCAAGAATGACATCTTCAACTCTCTTCTGTAATCCCGCAGCATTTTACCCATAACGGCCGGTGTGTCTACTACTAGTTCAAAGTGAGTTAGGGAGATAATGTAGTGCAATAGTAAGCAGCACAGAATTTGAAGTCAGTACAGCTGGATACTGGCTCTGCCATTTACTAGCTGTGAGGCTTTCGGTAAGTCACTTACCTTGGCTTGTAGCATTACTACCTGATACAGCACCAAGGGAGAGAACGTGAAAGTGCTATGTTAACTCTACAGAGAAACGACTAAGTTCCTTACAGAGACCCGATGCAGTCTTGCCATTCAAAGCTTGATTCGCAGGACCCCTCTTACTTCACTAACTGGAGATCGAGCCCCGAGTGGCTGGGAACCTGGACCACCGGGTCCCGAGGCTCTTGTCCACTCTAGGGCCCTCTAATTGCTCTCTGTGATGCAGGTGAAGCCATCGAACTGCGGGGGGAATGGCCTGGAGTCCTATTCTCTCGGGAGGCCTCCCTCCTTCCACGCTCTCTGGGAAAGCCCTTCTCTTCCCGGTAACCCCGAAGACCGCGGCTCCGCCGCCTACGTGAGACGTTTGGACCCTGCCCGGCCCCCGTAGCTCCCCTTCTCCAGCAGGTGGTTCTGGTCCTCTCCCCCACCTCGGGGCGCTCACGTCACCGGCGAACCTCTACCCACGCGCCAGCGCCGCAACCAACCGAGAAAATAAACAAACCTCCAAGCCCTTCTCTTCCCGGTAACCCCGAAGACCGCGGCTCCGCCGCCTACGTGAGACGTTTGGACCCTGCCCGGCCCCCGTAGCTCCCCTTCTCCAGCAGGTGGTTCTGGTCCTCTCCCCCACCTCGGGGCGCTCACGTCACCGGCGAACCTCTACCCACGCGCCAGCGCCGCAACCAACCGAGAAAATAAACAAACCTCCCC
>NW_006438906.1:4768053-4774796 GCF_000325575.1 Pteropus alecto
CTGAGGCAACGGGCCCCGCTGGCCGGAGCCGCCGGGCAGAGGGCGCGGGAGGGCCGCTCCTCGGGAAGGGCCGCGGCCCCGACGCTCGTTGCAGGGCTCGGGGGCGGCGGAGAGCGA
This sequence comes from Pteropus alecto, assembly GCF_000325575.1. NCBI lineage: Eukaryota > Metazoa > Chordata > Mammalia > Chiroptera > Pteropodidae > Pteropus > Pteropus alecto. Next base: position 4,768,171 of record NW_006438906.1, read on the forward strand.
CCCGCGCTGACCCCAGACCCCTGCTTTGGGGCCGTGGCTTCGCCTCCTGACATCCCGTTGGGGCCGAGGGCTACCGCGGTCGCGGGGCCGCCGAGTGACAGGTGCCGCCGCCCCCTCCCCGCCGTGGGCATCGCGCTCCTTCTTGGGGAGCCGGGCGCTCGGAAATTTCTGGAGCGACATCCTGACTCGCTGTTTTCTCCCTTTCAGGTTTTTGTAGCCGCTTCTTTGCTCGAGTTAGGTCTCACCGAGCCCTATTTCTTTCTCTATGTACTTTGTGCGAGTAAGTTTTGGAGCATCGGTTAACAGCCTGTGGGTGAAATTTGGCTTTCGTTCATGAATGAGGTATAGTGAATTACTTTTTGAATAAAGTGCTCCTCCTCCTCTCCGCTAGCTATTGAGAAGTAAATGAGGAGGCTTTTAAATTGTTTGTTTGTTTGTTTTGCTATTGTTTGGAACAAGCAGTCTTATCAGAATTTTGTCAGGTCTCTAACATTTAAGGTGCTTAGTAGATATTGAACAGTCAAGACAAAAAAAGGCCTATTAAATATTTTTTCTGTCCAGCTTCTTTTAGATTTTTTATTCTTAGCCACATTTTACAATCGAAGAGTTACAGCTTTCATTAGAATCACTGATGATAGATCTCTTTTTTTTTTTTTTTTTTACTGAAAAGCCAGTGAAATTTTTTTCTACACCATTCAGTATTGTCTATAGTAAATGTGCTTGTGATTGTAACCGGAATCATAAATAAATTTGACATTGCAACTATATCAGAGAAACTTTACAGGAAATTAAGATATAAAAATCTTTAATTTGTGGAAATATAGGGTTTTTTTTCTCCTCTCAGGTTTATAACACTATAGCTGGTATTAGTCAAATCCTAATCAATGGAAGATATTCTTAATTGTCATAAATGGTTACAACAGACTTATCCATAAGATTCCAAATAGTGGCTTCACTCTGTAGACCAAAAGCAAGAAACTAGAAGCTAACCAAAAGAACATTGGGGCAAATGAAAATAACATATGCTTTATTCAGGGGAGAAGTCCTCAGTACTTGTTTATACTTTTTACTTGGATTTTTCAGCCCATGGAAATTAGGCATCGCTGATCGGAGAGGGGAAGCAGTATTTATGAAGAAAAAAAATGGAATTTAAGGCAAACATATTAAGTATATGTGATTTGTTTGTAATAATTGTGTTAGCAAAGTTTTGGTATACATTTGGCACTTGGTTGTGATCCTTCATTTATAAGAAGCTGAAGTTATTTGAGGAACAGAGCATGAAATAATACAATTTTTAAATTTCACCAGGTATTAAATCACTGATGCTCAATGCCATTTCATTTTATGCTGGGTTTTTTTTTTTTTTTAATGTAAGCTACATTTCAATGAGACCACACTCATTGGCATCTATATTGTATTAATTTTTTTATTGGACAAACTGATTGATAGTGTTAATGGAAGAAGAGGACTGTAATTCACTTTGTAAAAAGGCATCAATTTGGTTGTCTTAGAAGATTTTATACATGTACATCAGTTTTGAAGTACCCTAACTGCGATTCCTTGTACTGAGGTATGGCCACAGCTACCATCTTTCTTTAACTTAGAGAAGTCATAGTCTAGAGGGATGAGGTCATAGTGGCAGTGGTCCTCAGAACTTTGGTAGAGGAGACCAACAGTAGCAGTGATTTTGAAATCGTGCCCCTTGGAGTTTAGGCTATTCATTTTTAGTAGAAGTTTAGTTTAAGAACCTGATGTAGCCTAATTCTTTTAAATCCACACTTTAAAACCAATTATGTTTTCCTAAACAAATGTTTCCTAAACAATATTAGTTGTAGAATGGCACTTATAATGAAGTAACTTTGAACTTCTAATAATCTTGAATTAATATTTGTATTATGGGAATTGAGGATTATGTATAGTGCATTTTGCATTTTCTTTTGCTGTCCATTCTGCTTTAGAGTATGTCTTTCAGTGCATGTATAGCTTTGTACTTTGGGAATATACATATTTAAAAAAAAATTCAGATGCAATAAATTTATGTCATGCATCAGGTCTTGTGGTATTTGTTAGGGATAGAAAAAAAGAGGCCCTTTCCTTTCAGGATCTTAAAATATGATGGAGATACAGAAGTTTAAGGATTATAGAGGGCTAGGCATAACAGTAAACGATAATTTTAAATAATTCCATTGAATAACAAGAATAAGTGTATAGTACAGAAATATTACAGAGGAGAGAATGACTAATTCAAAGGGCAAGTCAGAGAAAGCTTTATAGAAATACCTGAGTAGGATTTTGAATCATAAATACAAGTTTCAAGTGGAAGAGATGGAGGGCATTTTAGGCAAAGGGAATAGCATAAAGATACAAAGAAGTAAAACTAACGTGTTCAGAAAATTTTAGGTAGTTTGTTTTGCTGGCACAAAATCTGAGGAAGACAGTGCTTATAAAAAGCCCTAACATATTTAATAAGTTATTTAATAAGTTAATATTTAATAAGTTAAATAAAATTACTAAATTTTTTTCAATGGTGAGCTACCTACATATTTATATTTGTGGACTTATTTGTTTTTTGTGCATTTTGACCTGAATAATTTGTTTTTTAATTGTGAATTTTCTTCCTTCACAATTACTTAAATTAGCCTGTAAGTTATATTTAAAATGAGACTCACAGGAAATAGGGGAAACATATGAAGTAATCATTAGATTTCTGGATTAAAAACCTAATTCGTGTAGCATTTTAGCAATATGTAAATGTCTGTTTTATAGCAGTAGCCACCACATTCAGAGACTGAGCAACGTAGGTAGCTTAGTGCAGGGGTCCTCAACCCCTGGGCTGCTGACTGGTACCAGTCTGTGGCCCGTTAGGAACTGGACCACACAGAAGGAGGTGAGCGGTAGGAGAGCGAGTGAAGCTTCATGTATATTCGTAGCCGTTCCCTAGTACTAGCATCACTGCTTCAGCTCCACCTCAGATCATTAGGTATTAGATTCTCATAGGAGCACTGGTCCCTGGTGCCAAAAAGGTTGGGGACCACTGGTTAGTAGACGTTAACTATACTTAATTTTTTTATATAGTGTATCTTAAGTCCATATCATTTAAGTGTATATAAATGGCAGAGATTTTAAAGACTGTATGAGAGAGAAAAAAAGAAAAATAGTAGGGGGAGGGAGAAGAGCTCTATTTGAATTTATTCTCATATCTTAGATATGACTGTAGATGGAGATACAGAAGTTTAAGACACAAGACTGAAGGAATACCTAACCCTAATCATGCCCTGAAATGGTATCTTCTAAGAAGCCTGATTTTTTTCATGGTTTGCCTATTCGTTTTTCTCTTCAGGGTTTTAAAAAAAAGTTAACAAATGAATTCCTGAATTGTATAATGTAAGTATCTTTTTGCAAATTCTGAAAAATTTGTTAAGGAAAGTAATGTTCTCTTAAAAACACAACATAATCAGTCTTTGGCATTTATCTTCTGCATCACTAATCTAAAGGACCTAAGGCATCTCATTGTCAATTCTGACCCGTAGTTGCCCTTTTTAAGTTTGACACAGGGCAGAAAAAAAAAAAATCAATATTGCATTGATTACATCATGTTTACCTTTTTGAATTGGGTATAGATGACCATTTTCCTTTTTCAAGGTAAGATTTTTTTTCTTATAGAAGAAATGTAGAATATTTGAAGAAATAGTGAAAACTATAGAAAGGAAAATAAGCCTAATAAGTAGTCCTAAGCATTTTCTTCTTTTTGGTATGTATATAAATAATAACATTTATAGATTGGGGATTATTTTTATATTTTTATTCCTTTTCATTTAAAATTTACATTTCCCCCTCTTCTGAAATACTGGGTAGTGTACTTTTTGACATGGTACATAGATTTCTTTCATGGCTGTTGAGGTAGATCATGTGTTGAATGTTATGTACTATATGTAGCACAGATGATTGAGCCCTTCCTTGATGATTGTCCCATCTCTTCACTCTCAGCTGCTAAGTAGAGCTATTCTTTAATATTTACTATTATGTAAAGTATAGTAAAAGTGGTTGCCACTATCCTGTTCTCCTTTTTTTGTATTCCTACTCCTGACTGAAATGGGATCATTTATAGCAGCAGTCCCCAACTTTTTTGGCACCAGGGACCAGTGCTCCTATGAGAATCTAATGCCCGATGATCTGAGGTGGAGCTGAGGCAGTTATGCTAGCACTAGGGAGTGGCTGCAGATACAGATGAAGCTCCCTTTGCTTGCTCACCACTCACCCCACCTGCTGTGCGGCCCAGTTTCTAACAAGCCATGGGCCCGTACTCGTCTGCAACCTGGAGTTTGGGGACACCTGATTTATAGGTGAGCCCTTTTCCATTCTACCCTTTCATAAGGTAAAGTATTTTAGTACATGAGTTGCCAAGGTGTAGCATAGGTAGCTGCCTCCTCAGAAAATCAATTATTTTGTCTTTTGAGTGTTTATCATTATTTTCTCAGTTTAACAGTATTTGTTCTAATGCTTTCTTTTCATCTTGTTTTTTTGTCTTTCATTATTTCTTTTCATTTTTTCAACAAACACATTGTTTGCTATGTGCCCACTATTTAAGACATAGTCCTTACTGTGACTCTTGGGTTTCAGGTAGATTGGTATTTTTCTTCTGCAGTATATTAGGTGTAATCTTTAGGTCTGACTCTTTTCAGTGGCTCACTGCTCAACTACTACTTCTCAATGTGTAATAACTTTTTGTTTTTTTCATTTCAAAGATTAAAACCTTAGCTTTTAGAAGGGCCAGGTGTTGATTTGTTTCAAAACACTTTTTGTAATGGAGTCAGACATGCTTAGCCCAATTTTTAAACAGCTTATGCCAATTCTTCTGTGCTTCATAGGACCTCAAGACTTATTTTAGTTAACCAGAGTAAGAACACCAGTAGATGTTAACATTTGAGTACTTCTGCTGTACTGGCTACTGTTCTAAGCACTTTATTTATATAACTTATTCAGTCTTTGCAACAACTCAATGAGGCATTCTTGTCCCTGTTTCACAGGTGAGGAAACTGAGAGGTCAGGTTGCTTAGGGGCTCACAGTAAGCAGCAAGTTGATTTGACCAGGCATTCTTGCTCCAGGTCAACACTCTTGTGTTAGTACTTTTCTGCCATGTGACTTATGCATTACTAACGTAAAGGACCAGTGGCATCTCATTGTCCCCAAACTGAGAGGGGGTCAGTGGTGTCTCTATAGAACTGGGTGGAAAAAAATGGATTACATTTTCTTTACAGTAAATGATTAGGATAGGTAAAAACATAAAGTATATTAGGAAAAATACTAAATGTTGAATTTATATAAAACTTCAAAATCTTTTCAGGTTTCTAATGAGAAGACTGTGCGTGTGTCCATGAACATAAATTTTTAAATAAAATTTATCCATGAAATTAGAATACATAATTTCTGTTCCAGACTTTTAAATTATACTTTCTTTTTATTGAATTTCCATTAAATTTTGTTTGGAAGTGAATAGGTAACAAAACAAATCATTTTTGCTGTATAACCATTCAGTAATTTATAAGTTAAAATTATTTTAAAGAATCAAAAATCCTTTCTTGAAAATGTAATACAAATTTTTTTCTGACAAAATGAAAGTAATTCAAATTCAGTTGGACTTTTTAACTTTAAGTGTTTTAAATAATGATGAAGCTCTAATTTGCAGAAAGCATGTGCGTTGTTTGAGTAGTCACCTTGCAGCTAGATTTTATGCCATTAAAAAGACATGTCACTGGCAAGTAGGGGGAAATGTCTGCTATTTGTGAATATAGAGATTTCAGGCCATTGCTTAGAACCTTGCTCAGTAGGAGATTTTGTGCTTCCCTACTTCTGACCCCAGCAGCTGCTCCCTGTATTACATACCTGTGTTCTGGGCACCTAGAACACAAACTCTTTCAACAGTTCCATGGGCTTATCTGCCATGATGGGTGGCAGTGCATTCTGCTGCTGTCTGATGAAGTAGATTTCCAGGGGATTGAACACTTTTATTGGCACAGTTGACAAATAACTACAGAGCAGCATGTGCAGGAGTTGTCCTCTGGGAAGCATCAGAGGAAGCTGTTTGCATTTGGTGGTAACTGGCCCAGAGTTTCTTAATTCTCCAGGGTTTTCATGGCTGCCCCAAGGACTAAGGAAAACCTTATCTGGGAATATACTGGTAAGGAAACTCTGCCCTATGTCCCAGAAAGAAAATTTCTGTGAATTTCGGAGAGATGTTTCAGAACAGAATTTGTGAACATTTTACTCATGCAGAACAATCCAAATATGAAATTCACAGTTTTGATATCATTCTTAGAATGGAAAAGAAATTCATCTAAGATATCAGTCTTTATAAGGCTACATTATACTGCAGTAACAACTTGAAAATCTCAGCAGCTCAAAACATCAAGGTTGCTTTCTTACTCAAGCTACATGTTCATCACAGGTTAGTAAGAAGAATTTGTTCATTGTAGTTTCAGACTCCACCTGACTGATGGAGACTCCGTCTCAACATATGCTTCCAAAGTCACAGAAGCAGGGGAAGGAGAATATGATGAACCATGTTCTGGCTTTTAAAGCTTTTGAAGGCTTATATTTCACTGGACAAAGTCAGTCACATGGTCTT
>NW_006438906.1:4775755-4807147 GCF_000325575.1 Pteropus alecto
AGGAGAGTAATATATAATTCTCCTTCAGGGAGGGGCAGCGAATATTCGTGAACAGCTACCACATGCAATTTATAGTCCCAACAGTTAAAATCAAATATAATAATAGTCGTTGAACAACTTTGTTAGATTATTGTACCTAAAGTGTTCAAAGCAACTAAAACTTAGAAGATTTTAAAATGACATGTTGGAAATTAAGCTGAATTAATGTTCAGATAATATTTTTAGTCTGGAAATTCTTTTTCATTTTGTAATACTTTTTTCCTTGTAATAACTTACAAAGCCTCAACTCTTGCAGGAAAAGCCTCAACTCTTGCAGGAAAAATTTAAGCCTAAAAATATGTCATAATTTATTAGTGTGATGTCATCTCTACGTCATGGTATTTTATCTTGATTTCCATATTTCTGAGCATAAGAGCAATAGATTTTAACGTGATATTATAATAAAAATACTTTGATAACTACTAGATGATATCTTCAGATATCAGCTCTTGTTTTGATTTGCCTTCATTGTTTAACAAAAACTTGAAAGATACCCAAATAATTTTCTGGATTTTAAGGTTAAGAGGGAAGATTGAACACATGCTTCTCATTTTTGTTCCCTCCTGAAAACATACAAACTATAGTGTGTAGTTAGCTTTCAGAATGGACCTTAATGGTCCCCACTGCCTAGTATTCACACTTTTGCATAGTTCCCTCCCACACTGAATTGGGTGGACCTGTGTAAACAATAGGATATTGTAAAATTGACACTATAGCTTATTCAGATATGAGCACTGTGACTTGAGACAGACATGGTAAAACTATAAAGAAAAACAAAGAAGTAATACAAAAATAAGGATAATAGTTATCTCTGGACAGAGGGAGTGGGGGTGATGCTTTTGGGGAGAGGCACAGGCTGGGTTAACATTTTATTAATCTTAGTGCTGAGTAGTTGGAGTGTTCATTTATTTTTTTAAACTTAATATTTTACTCATTTGTGTACCTAATACATTTTAAAATAGAAATAAATTTCTGAGTTTCACAATCTCTTAAAATATTTTCCTTTTGAATTGAAGGAGTACTTAGTCTTCTGATAGTTACAAGGCTTTGAACTTGCAGAGTAAGGTTCAGCATATCTAGATTCAGGTCCTGACTTTGCCATTAACTTGCAGAATAGATGTAGGCAGATCATTTAACCAGTCTAAGCACCAGTTGCTTCATCTGTTAAGCTAAACAATTTGAGTTAGAAATTACTAGAGGACCTTCAATATCCTAAATCTAAGAGATTCTTAAAAAGCTGAAAAAACACTAAATGAAACCACTACCACTTCTGCTTGGAATGGTAGGGTGCACTGAGGCTAGTAAACTAAAAGATAATGTGGAATATGATTTTGAAAAGTTTTCTTTGGTTAAAGGAATTTGAGCTCTCTATTTTGCTGTCAATTCTGTGACCTATTTCAGTCTCTAAGATTAAACTTAAGGTAGCATTTTGTATATAAGACTGTTCTTCCTTTTCTACTCCTTTTTTTTCCTGTCTTAGAAATTGGGAATAAACGGATACTTTTCTGTTATAAACCATATTGATTTAGGATGTTCTCCATAAATATGTGTATATTATAGCAGTATATTTAAGAGAGGAAAATCATGAGTTATTAAAACTTGTATATGGAAAAATAAATATATTGATGGTAACCTTGCACTAGTCTGTGAAATCTCAATATTTCATTTTTCTATTTTCTGATATAATTTTGTTGTTTACATAAGTTAAAAAGTGTAGGACTTTGGGAACCCAAATATCACTAAATTCAGCATCAGGAGAAATGTATATGTATCTTTGTATATATAATAATATATATTATTGTTCTAGAATCTTGAACAAATTATACTGAGAATGTTTACTCATCTGTCTCCCCTTCTTCCTATGCAGGAATTATTCTTGACAGAAGTATTTTAAAAGAAAAATCCTTGCAATGGCCTCAGCAGTTCTTAGTTCTGTTCCCACTACTGCTTCTCGTTTTGCTCTGTTGCAAGTGGATAGTGGCAGTGGTTCTGATTCTGAGCCTGGAAAAGGCAAAGGTCGGAATACTGGAAAGTCTCAAACAAGCAAAACAACTACAAATGAGAAAAAGAGAGAGAAAAGAAGGAAAAAGAAGGAACAGCAACAGAGTGAAGCAAATGAGGTAAAAGTTTTAATTATTTATTTGCTTTCCCAATAAACCAAGTAAGTATCATGAAGACAGGTACTATCTTACTGATCCGTGTATCCATAGATCCATAGTACCTGGTCCATAGGTACTTGATAAATATGACTTAAATGAATGGATGTAAATTCATGTGTATTTAAAGTCAAATGAAATGAACATTTAAAAAATGCTTTTATTTTTTCTGACTATAGAAGCTTACATGCTTATTTTAAAAAGTAAGGAAACCAAGGCCATTTATAAATGTAACTAGAGATATAACCAATTAATAATTTAGTATGTGTCTTCTGTATATATATGTTTATATGAATATATAGATATGAGTATATACATATACATTTATATTCATATTTTATTTAAATAAAAATGGGATTATATAATAGACTTTTATTCTGGCTTTTTTTTCTAATTAGCCATGAGCAGTTTTCCATATAAGTAGACTAAGAGCTGCATTATTTTAAATGACTCTACATTATTTAATTTCATGGCTATCTCATACTTTAATTGAACCCTTGTGATAAACATTTAGGTTGTTTCTCTCCACCCTTTTTTTAATTAATATTATAGATAATAGTCCTATGACTAGCCTGAATATACATTTTTATGGTTTTGATGATTATCTCTTTCTTTAGGGTAATAAGTGCATGGCAGGTCCCTCTCCCCTAGACATTCTTAGGATGAGTTACATGACCAACATTGAATGTGTCCATTCGTTTTTAAAAGAAATGCTGAAAAACAACTCCAGCCTGTGTTTGTTTGTATTTTAATAGAAGTAGCATTCAGGTATATGTAAGGACCTTTTTCAGTATCATTTAATGAGAGAAGTAGTAAAAGTATTTTTTCCCCTATATTCATTTTATAATGTCCCAAGACTTAGAAAAAACCTTTTTATTCTTTATTTCTATTACATTTTCATTACCATTGCTTTCTAAATATCTCTTTAAAATGCTTCCACACAGAGAGTGACTTTAAAAAGTGACTTTCCTAAAGCTGTCATAGCAAAGTACCACAAACTAGATGGCTTAAAACAACAGAAATTTATTCTCTAATGGTTCTAGAGTCTAGAAGTCCAAACCAAGTTATCACCAAGGGCCATGTTCTCCCCAAGACTGAGTAGAACCCTTCCTTGCCTCTTTATAGCTGCTTCTGGCGGCCATCAATCTTTGGCTTGCAGCTGTATCACTCCAATCTTTGCCTCTGTTATTACGTGGCATTCTCTGTGTGCATCTTAGTCTTCACCGCTTCTTATAAGGACATCAGTCATATTGAATTAGGGCCCACCCTATGACTGTATCTTAACTTGATTACATCTGTAAAATCTCTACTTTTCAATAAGGTCATATTCACAGACACCGAGGGTTAGGGCTACAGCATATCTTTTGGGGGAATACAGTTCAATCCATAACAACTTCTCAATATTTTTTTCTCATTTCAATTTCTGTATCTCAGGTTATTTTCATTGGGAAGTGGTTTGGGCAGTACAGTTTTAGTTCATTATGTTACTTTGTGGAGTAGCCCCTGTATTTTTCAGGACTAGCAAAGTAGTTGCTAGAATTGCATAAGCTATCTTCCTTCACTATTTTAACTTTTAAATTTGTAAGCTATTAAGCTTTAATCTTTTTGAACCCTATTGTTTTGCATTTTATGAGCACACTTGTTACCCTGTTTTCTACTCCTATAAACTTCTTCCCTTTAGTAAAGGAGAATCATTAAAATGATGGTATAATTCAGTCCATTTTCACTTATTAATCATTTCATCTGGAAATCCACCAACATTATCTCACATACTAGAGAAATTAATATTCTACAACACAAATAGTGACTTTGGAATAGTATAGAGAAGTGTCAAAGTATTGTTGATTTATAAACTTCCAAAAAACAGTATTTCAGTATCGATAAACCGCATTTAATATATTCTTTGTTTCATAGCTCCGAAATCTTGCTTTTAAGAAAATTCCTCAGAAATCCTCCCATGCCATTTGTAATGCTCAACATGAGCTTTCATTACAAAACCCAGTACAAAAGGATTCACGAGAAGAAAATTGGCAAGAGTGGAGACAAAGAGATGAGCAGGTACAGTTAAGTAAAGGAAATTCTTTTACCTTGTTTTTCAGTGAATGTATACATTTTTAAGAGCAGTGCATCTGAATCTATGATACCACTGTTGAGAAGTTGTTTTTTTATCACATTAATTCATATGTATTTGCTGCTTTTAATAAGAGGTTCTGTTTTTTATCTACTGGAAAAACAGATTGATACATTTATTAATTTTATTAGTTTTGACACTTCAAAGCAATTATTTTGTGAGTTTTTAATTCATCTGCTCTTTTACAAATGAGGGAAGATAGAATGACAGGATTAAATTATTTTAAGTAAAAAAATTACATTTATAGGTCCAGAGGTCTTGTTAAAAATACCTGGTGATGATTTTGTTTAAAAAGAAAGCCTTTGAGGGGAAATTTTTCCTTTTTGGCCTTGATATAAAATGGTTCATGGCATTTGTTTGTTTCTTTAACCTATACATATTTTGTTTTTTTTATGCCTCTATTAAATAAATTTAATTAATAACCAAATTACATGGATAACTTATTAAGGACAATTTGTTTTTTGTGTTTGATGTCCAAGAAAATAATAAGCCTGGAATGTACTCTAAGACAGTGGTCCCCAACCTTTTTGACACCAGAGACCGGTGCTCCTATGAGAATCTAATGCCTGATAGTCTGAAGTGGAGCTAAGGCAGTGATGTTAGTGCTGGGGAGCGGCTGCAAATACAGATGAAGCTTCGCTTGCTTGCCTAGTATTCACCTCCTGCCATGCAGCTCGGTTCCTAACAGGCTAGTGACTGGTACTGGTCTGTGGCCCGGGGTTTGGGGACCCTTGCTCTGGAAGATGATGTATAGATAGGCAATGAAGAGTTATCTGTTTATCTGTTAAACTGTCATTTGATCTATTGGCAATAAGTATTACTCTAGCAAATGTTTGGCTTAATAGTGTGACTATACTTACCATGCTTGGGTTACCAGGTTTTTATTTATTTTTAATTTTTTAAATTATTTTTTATTTTTCAATTATAGTTGACATTCAGTATTATATTAGTACCCATACATAGTTATTACAATATTATTGACTATATTCCACGTGCTGTACTTTATATTCCTGTGGCTGTTTTGTAACTACCAATTTGTACTACTTAATCTCTTTACCTTTTTCACCTAGCATCTCACCTCTCTTCCATCTGGCAACCATCTTGGGTTACCAGTTTTAAAAGAAGTAGGCTATACTAAACTATACTCTTAACATAAACTGTTAATTATAACATTGTCTCTTGGATTTTGTGGTGCCTCAGGCTCATCATTATGAGCTTCAGTTATTACACTAGAGCTGACAAAAATGCTATTTAAAAGATGTTTCCAGGCCCTGGTATACTGGATAAAATCATTTTGTATTTTTCTAGAGGTTTTGTTTGATTCTTTTTTCCTCTTCCACATCACTTTTATGGTTTACAAATATAATGATCTACTTGTTTGGACAGTAATAGAATTTACCAGTGTCTTCACCAGACAGATTTCTCTGAGTAGCCCAAAAGGCATTGGAAAATTAAAGAAGGAAAACTCAATTTTGCAGCAAAATAAATTCCATGTAATATGGGAACTCGAGCAAAGGTGTTTGATTGCCCTTCCTCCTGCCCCCACTGATTGCTTCTAAAACGACCTGGCAATTATGGAAATGGAAATAGTTGACTTGGCCCTGACCCTATATAGAACAGGTGGATAGTACACCACCTGGAATCTGTTTTACTGTGTGGAGTAACATTTTAAATAGGGCAAAAAAAAAAAAGCATACAATTATGGTGTGTATTCTTTTCTCACACGGTAAGAAAACACCACTATGAGAAATTCCAGGTATTGAAGGCTGAGTCAGACAAAAAGCTGGATATAGATATTTTGCCTGTTATGTGGCTGCTTAGTTCAAACACAAAAGATGAATTATGCTAAAAGTTTCCTATTCCTAAATTACCAAAGTGATAATGTAAATTTATATCAACTAAGCATAAAATCTGAGAGCTGGCATTAAACAATCAGATAGTAAAGAACCGTCTACTCCACCTACTTATGAGCAAACAGTGGCTCTTAATTGATCTCATGTCAACTGAAGAAAAACTTCTATAACATAAAAGGAAAAGAACATTGTACATAGTGTCCAAAGTAAAGGCACTTTGAAAAAGATTTGCTGCAGAGAACAAAAGTAGATTTTAGATGGCAGTTGTTTTTTGCTTTAATAAAAACCAAGGGTCTAGAACATTTTGTAAAAGTCAAAGAAATAGTAATGTTTTATAATAAGGTGAAATAGTAGACTGAGATGAAAAAGTGGCTAAGAGACATGAATTGAAAAGAAGATGGGTGAAATAAAAAATTGGGGAAGTCAAATCATAGCAGAACTAAAAACTTCATTAGAAGGACTAAAGAACAGAGTATACACTTAAGACAAGTCAATTATATGAAGGAAAATTTGAGATAAATTTTGCAAGTGACATAGACATGATAGATTGGAACACAGAACTGAAATCCAACAGACATAATCAGTGTCCCCGAAACAAGTGGAACAGAGGGAGTCATTAAAGATAATGTTAATAAAAATTTTCCCAAGCTAAATACATGAATCTGAGCTTGAAAGAACAGAAGACTTTTTAAAAAGACTTTTTAAAGCTTTTGAAAAGTTTTTAATTTTACGAAGGAGAAACAAGGAAATAATACTATAAATTATGCATGAGAGGAAACCAGTTGTCTAGTAATGATGAAAGATCAGGCTGGCTACTCTCAGGCTGGCTACTTTAACTACTAGAATTGAAATGTTAGAATTAAGAATCTAGCCAAAATGTCATTTGTGTGACTCCCAAAGAAATACATTCTCAGACATGCGTGGACGTACCACCATTATCCCGTCTGCAGAATTTTGGAGGTGTGCACCTGCCAATTAAAAGGCAAATCTAAATAAAGAGCGCAGCAGTTGGAAAGCACTGGGGGTAAGCATTGAAGCTAGTTCAATATAGAATTAACTCTAAATAGCGATTGTAAATTTGGTTATTAAAGAGAACATAGCCGTACACCTGAAACTAATACAACGAATATAATATTGTATGTCAACTATATTTTTAAAAAATCTTTTTAAAGAAATAGGAATTCATGAAAAATTTTTTTTCATAAAGTTGCTTTAAATCTATAAATACCTGTGCTGAGGAAAAATGGAATACAGTCTCCTGAACATTTTAGAGGATATCTTGGTTTCAACAGTCAAGAGATAAAAATCAGGAAATGAGAGAACCATACAGATTTATTTCTAGTCCCGTGTTTACTCAAAGGGACTATCAGTCATGAAAAACAGGTCATGGAGATTAGGAGACTTAGGTGTCTGTTTATATATATATATATGGGCAGAACCTCTCATGGGATACAGTCACTTCAGAGACTAAAGTCCTTATTAAAAGAGCAATTTAAGGTCTTGGTTTGCACCAAAGAAAATAATAATAATAAAAATAAAACAGCTTACTTGAATTTGTCTAAAATGAAATCCCTGTTTATGAATATAAAAATTAGAAATAGTTCAGAGGAGTCAATAAGTATTTTAAATTTTTTTATATTGATAGCAAAATGTAGTTCCAAGTGTGCTTTTTAAATTCATTCATTCATTCATTCATTCATTTAATTATTTTTTAGGCAAGGCAACCGTTGGTTGACCTCACAGATTGCAAGGACCTTGTCAGTTTATAATCCCTTAATTTTTATTTTTTGTTTCTTATGCCTACAGCACCTGGCCTTCCTAAGTTGTCTCCCATTTAAGTACTAACCAGGCCCGACTCTGCTTAGCTTCCAAGCTGGGTGCTTTTTAAATTTAAAGAAAACTTATATACAAGAGTTTACATTTTATGTTTTAAATCACTTGAAGAAAAAAAAAACATGGCCCATATAGCAAAAGTTATAAAGCAAAAGAAATTGCAAGGAAACCTCTGAAGTAAGGCTTAAAAAATATGAAAAAAGACATTAGACAAACTTTTCACCTTATAAATAAATGTAAATAATTGGAATTACCCACTAAAAGATGAAGACCAATCGGGACAAACTGAACCACATTTGATCTTAATTCTAATTTTTTCCTTAACATTATAAATTATTATATATTGTCCCTGAAAAGATTGGTTCAGGCTATTCAGGATAGTGTATATTTTGGCAAGGTATGCTACCAAAGCTGCTGGAAATTGTAGAGATGATCTTTACTGCATCATTTGTGCCTTAAAGAAATGTTTTTATTTCAGTTTTTCATTTCATAAATTTTGATATATCCCAGCATTCTTTAATGTGGAAAAGTAGTTTTGTATTCCCTATTTCTTTTCAGAGATGTATACATCAAAAGGAGGTATATATTTCACAGTTGAAATGGGTAAATTTTATGTGGTATATAAAATATGTGAATTATATCTCAGTAAAGTTGAATATTTAAAAAAGGATGAATAGGCCATGGCTTTGATTCGAATATATTTATAATTTTTACTGTTTCCTTACTGTATCAAGATCAAGATACATATTGTTCACTAATACCTATTGCCTGGGAATAAATATCTGTGTAGATGTAGTTCAGGTCTAACCTCTTTTATTCATGATACACTGATATTACTGATTCCAGTGTTCCTTTTTTAAGTCTACATCATGGCAAAATAATTAACTTAATAGAAAAGTCTTTTCACATGGGTTTTCAGTGATAAACGGGTCAAATATTATTGTGTATTTTTTCATCTTATTGTATTGATTCAAACTGTACATCACTGATTTTGTCCAGCTCTAACGTGAAATATCTGCTAGCATGTGCACAGTAGTAATTGTTCTTTCACTTTATGTTTTCCAGTCATCTGATAAAGGTGTTTTGCCAATAGTTTGTTCTGGTTTCTTTTTCTTTTTTTTTTTTGGTTTTGTTTTTGTGAGGGTGATATTTTTCATTAAGTCACTTGGTATAATAAGTCCCTTGACAATAATTTGACTTGCACTTGGTTTCCCTAAAAGGAGTGCAGATTCAAATAAATCCCTTTGTGTTTTTTTGGCTTGCTCTTTAGCAACAACATTTATCACTTTTGCTCTGGAAAGCATTACTACTTGGTACTTGTTCTGGAAAGACTCATACAGGTCATTGTGCTTTGAAAGTGAAACAAAAACTATGTCTTCAGACCACTGGTCTGCTCATGTTTCATAGCTGAGAACAAATAGATTGATAACTCAATAAATCAAAATTGTAAATATTCACTATCTTAATTTTCTATTTGTAATTTTCTTTTCAGCTGCTAATGTGATATCGCTCTTATGACACATACAGCTTTATATTCTATATTCACTGTATTAATCCTATTTATTTTTAAATTTATGCTCTTTATAGGTTGTATTATTTACAGCTGTATTTTCATTACTATGTCTAGTCCTTCAATGAATCATTGAACCATGTTTATTTCTTGGAGATATAATAAAGCTTACAACAAAAATGCAGACTTAGATGATGTAAACAGCACTCAAAGGACATGAAGATTCATTATCTGAGATGAACTGAACCTGATAATTGTAACATAGATATAATTTTTGTAGAATACTGACAACCTTTAAAATCATAATGTTCAATAAGATTGTTAGAAGAGTTCTGGGAAGATAATTCTGCTTTCCAAACTAGTGAAAGATATATGGTCCACACTTTGAAAATCTCTGGGTTAGAGTACCATAGGACACCTACTGCTATTGTGGCTAAGCAGTTGTCTACAAGTGTTAGATGTTTTCAGAATGATGTTCTGTGTTGATTTACAATAACCCTGTTCCCATGATGCCTGTGAGAAATGAAGATTAACTCTTTATTTGGAAATTGTTTTGCTTGGATTTAAAATTGGTAAGATTGTTATGGTATTTAGGCTTACAAATTAATTTTAAAAAATCTAGCTCCAAAATATTTAGTGGCCTTATTTTTCACTGGTTCTTCATACTCTTTAACTGATCATAAATCCTTGAGCTATAGTTTTGTTTCAATAGGAAAAAAATATATTTTACTGCTAGATGGGGAAGTAGGAGGCAATGAAGGGGAAGCCAAGAGGAAGGGGATCTGAAGTACTCTATCTTGGGTAAATGTGAGTATCTTCTTCAATTCTGTAGGCATTTTAGTGCCTATTATTTCCTCTTTTTCTTCCTTTCTTCCTCCTCCCATAAGTACAAAGAACATGATTAGGAATTCTCAATTTGCAATCTTAAATATAAGACATTTTTTAAAAATTATGGTTTTATTTGCATTTTCTTGCCTGGTGCCTGCCCGTTTTTTAGGCCCAGCCTTTTTTTTCCCTCCTCAGTTCTGCCTGTACATGTTATGATTAATTAGCTTGATACCTATATTTACAACAGTAGTATAATTAATTCTCTTAACATTTAGAGAATTTGGAATCACATTTTCATTTTTCTTATGATTTAGTCTTGTGCTACCATTCTCCCTGTTAACTAGGGTCAAAAATCCTAATCTTTGATTTACTCTTCTTTTATACTTCATATTCTGTCAGTTCCAAAACCTGGACTTTATTATCTGTAGTGCTGTGTTCTGGTCCAGGTTCCTATATGCTGAGATTACAGTGGGTTAGCCAGACACATTGATTCTAAGTTCTCATTCTTCTAATATCCAGTCTATTTAAAATTACTTTTATCATCATTATTCTTTCATCTGCTCTGAATCCCTAATATTTTAGGGAGGATCTTGAACCTAATTCTGTCCTACCTAAGCAATCTTATTTTCTACTATTCTCCAACACAAAGAAGGGGAATTCTAATCTACTGTGTGTAACTCTTGTGCCACGCAGGCACTGTGCTAGGTCTAACTTTACATACATTATAGTTTTAAATCTTCAAAACTACCTTCCTTGCAAGGTTGGTATTTCTACTTCCTTTTTACATTTGAAGAAACTGAGATTCTCAAATTGTATAACTTGCCCAAGGTCACAGCTAGCATGGGTGGAATAGGAATTAAAATTATCCACCTATTTGATCTCCCAAAGCCTGTGTTTTTTCCAAATTTAGTATATAGAAGTCACCTTTTATCGGGTATCTCTTTCTTTGGTATCTGATAGTATATCTATTGTTAATATACCTTTGTTCACATGGCTCTTTCCTCCTGAAATTCTTCTATTTCTTTTTCTACCTATTAAATTACGTAAATCTATCCTTTAAGGACGAACTTAAATTAGTTTCTTTTCTATATGCTTCTATGAATTCTATTTGTTGTTTATCTTCTTTCCATAAACTTTTGTAGCACTTTTAATATTGTATTCTATTTTCTGTTCTTCATATGTGTTAGTCTTCTGTCCCCAACTGGAGTAGAAATTTCCTGAAGGCAAAAGCCAAATTTATACTCCTGCTTTAAAGCCCTACACACAAAGCATGTACAAGATTCTCCGTAAGTCCTTATTGGCTGATTGATCATACATTGACATTTTTGGAGGATCTCTTCTAGTTTTCAAAGATTTAAATAGTTTTTGCCTACTTGTATTTTCTTGTTTACTAGTTTATGTTAATAATTAAAAGGTAATTTAAGCTTTAAACTTCTACATTTAGAATCATGCTGGAGAGAGCTATATTTTTCACTTTAAAAGTTCCATTTCATTCAGTTCTTATCATGCTATTAGAATCAATTACATAATATCTAAATTCTGAGGGTTAATATGAAAAAGAATAATGACATTTTACAAGTCTCTCAACTTCCCCACTAACTTGTTTTTGGAATATCAGTCAGAATATGTGACATATTGGAAATAATTTTAAATGCCCCTTTTATAAATATAAAAGGTCATTAATACTGATTAAAAGCTTAGTGGTAAATCAAACTAGCTTTGTTCAGAATAAACAAATAGTTTCGTTACTTTTTCTGTGTTGGTATGACTACTATGCTTTAATTATAGTGAAGTATTTTTTACTCAGTTTGCTTTGAGTGTAGGTGGAGAAATTTACGTCAGTTTTCTTTTGCATGTAACACTAACACAAATCTAATTTTTTATTGTATAACTATGTTGTTTTTGAATATTCATTTATATAATAAGTTATTTAAAAGGTGAATTTATTACTTGTTCCTGATTATTACTAATTTGGATTAAATAAATTATTCAGTTCTTTTCAGTTATTACATAGAAAAAGTATGTACAACTTACTCTGGACTTAACTAGATTTTCTCTTGCGATGTACCCTTAATTCTAATAATATTTTTCTATGAGAGTAATTTTTTTTCTGTGATAAACTTAATCTTTTTTTACCCTCTTTTTGTTGTCTTAGATGAGCTGCTTCAAAGGAAATATTGGTTAACATTTTTCTCATTTTTTGGTAATGATAGCTTGGATGTCTGTGCAGTATATAGAGTTATGTGATTGGCTGTCCTGATGGAATAATAGGACATTGGAATGAAGTATAGTTATTCAAAGGAATTGATGTTTTCATCATCCAGTTCATATAGGATGACAAATACATGCACACGAATCCAGGATGTTTGCTCTTGTCATATTGCAACTATCCTTTATTCAGCTGCAGATATACTTTATCCCCAGTGCTAGACCAGCCAAAGTCCTGTCCAACTACTGTAGCAATTCTGTTTGGCAACTAGGAAAATTAATTCTTGGAGGGTCATTTGATTGGAAGGTAGTGGAAGCCAGATTGTAAGAAAAAGTGAGATTGCATGGTGGGAAAGAGGAACCAAAAGATACAAAGCACAAAGAATCATTTTATTATAGTATTATAGACTTTAGGCTATAGTATTAAAGACTTTAAAGATAGGGCAATATATAAAAGGCATGAAAGGATAGGAGTAAAGGGATGCACTATAATTATTCTGTAACAACAGGTATATACTAGGATATTTGGTCACCTATTTAAAGGGTCTGTACCTGTGGATTAGTCTCTGTTAAGGAAATGGTATGTTTTATAATGCTTATGGAGTTACTTTTTAGTATTCTTATATTTTTGAATAATCACTATTGAATTGTCTGTGTCCTAAACTAGATCTGCCTTTGACATCCATTACAGTGTTAATTTTTTGGTAAGATTTTATTAAATAAAAAGATTATGTGATATACAATGAATTATTGACAGTGAAAGAGGAAATAGAAATTTCAAAATTGAAAGTTTTTGTTTGGGTATCTTCAGTAAAATATAGGATTCTCTACTTTGGCATGGATAGATAACTTTGGGGAACCCAGATTTTTTTTAATGTATTCGTTTTCTTTTCCTATATATATTGTCATGGTTATTTTGCTAACTATGACAATATATACAGGAAAAGTATATGTTAATGCTATCATCTGTTCATTGTGAAACTTTGCTTAATACCCCACAATGGTATTAATACCCCACATGGTATAATGCTATCATCTGATCATTGTGCAACTTTTTTTTTTTAGCTGACATCTGAAATGTTTGAAGCAGATCTTGAGAAGGCATTGTTGCTAAGTAAATTAGAATATGAAGAACACAAAAAGGTATTTGTGCATTTATTGATCTAACTGTATTAGGTTTAAGGGTCGAAAGTTAGGACCAACCCTCTTGAATTTTGTATAAAAGTTCTCCATTAAAATTTGTCCTAAAAATTCATTATTATAACAAAATATTGTCTTGAAGTTTTTATAGTTGGATTCACTTCAGGTTTTGAGAGACAACAGAAGCATGTGGACTAAGCTTTGTCTAATGATTTAGTGTTTAGTTAAAAAGTTCCTCCACCCAACATGAAGGGAAGGGAGGAAATTAACAGCAGATGATTTATTTAAGTTTATTTTAGATGAATGTAGAAAATAAGTACATTAAAAAAATGTAAGTACAAGTATAGGGGTATCCATTAAGAGACTGCTGGAGATACACTACAATTAACTAAAGTAAATGAGACGGCATTTCTGACAATTTGGCCTTGTGAACTCAGCATTTGTCACTAAGATGTGATATTGAGCTGTGTGCTGAAATGCATTCTACAGCATGTTAATGTAGGAACATTTAAGTAAAAAGTAGTGTTGGTTTCCAGTTTCTATATTTAAATTGAGCATTTATATTGTCTTCATATTATTTAACATTTTAGTCCTTTACATATATTGAGAATTTTTTATTTGGTCCATAAAATTCATTCAACTTGTGATTACATAGTGGTTCGTAATAAATGGCCTGTGGTTGTGCTTAAGGGCCTTTAGACTATCATTGTACACTAGTTCCTTCACTTAAGATGAAGGGAAGAGAGGAATAAAATTTACACTAGATGCTTTTGCAATTTATTCATAGCTAAAGGGAAGATGATGAAAGTAGTAAAGTGGACTTTTTATACTCTGTGTATTAGTTTCATTTTCTGTCTCTGTTCTTGTTATACTGAAAAATCAAGAGTAATTGTAATCCTGTTGTTGCTGTTTAGACACAAAACTGGCAATTACAAAAATTGGTACAGCTAGCTTTACTATGACTTAATCATTTAATGGACTTCAGGTTACACTGGAAAAGTCTTCCTGACTTAGTTAATTTGAAGATAAAATTTATCGAATTGTATATTGTTATATAGTAATGATTTGTTGTTAGATATGTCTAAATTCCAAAGCTAAAATGATTAGCTGTATCTTCAGAGGAGGAGTAGAGTAGATGATGTTGATAAAATATTCTTCTAGCTAGTTTTCTTGGCACAGTCATAAGCTTAATACCCCAGAGCATTGGTTTTATCAGACAGTAATGACTCTCAGAAAATAAAGAAACTCCTTTTGTATGTGATGGCTCGTTCGATGTAGTCACTGAGTTTTAAGTTAATTATTTCATTTAAAAAAGTATAATTATTTTAGCTTAAGGATTTTTATAATAACTAAAGCTTGTGATGGCATTTTCTTTTCTGTCTCATTCATTCAGATATTTTTTTGAATAGCCAATATGTGCTAGGCACATAATCTAAAGGTAAAGACATGGTTCCAGCCTTTGAGTTTAGTGGAGGGAGACTTACGTATAATTATAGTGTATAGTATTGAGAGATGTATGTGCAGTGGAAATTCAGAAAGATAGAAGAATTTTCTGATGGGAATGAGTTTTAGGAAAGGATTCTTAAAAGAAGATTTTACCAGATGTATTAGAAGTTCATAGGATAGGTAAAAAGAAAGTCAGCTTTCTCAGGGAAGGAATGGCAAGTATATAAGATATGTACATGCGAAACAGTGTAGCATGTTTGAAAAACTATAAATTAGGAACCTAGAGTTGCTGGAGATACCATCAGGAGAATAGGATATAAAGACCCTGTGTACCAGGCCAAGGAAATTGAGTTTTATATATCAATTGGCAGAGAACTATTGAATATATTTTTTAGACTGGTTTCAAGTTTTTATTTTAGAAACTCATGCGATAGCAATGTCGAAGATGGATTAAGGGGCTAAAATTAGAGGGTATTGCAGTGCCAAGCAAAAAAAGATAGGGGAAATGACAGAATGTATGAAGAAAAGAGAATAGATTTAAGAGACTTTTAAGAGATAAACTCAGCAAGACATAGTGACTAATTTAGATATAAAGTGTATAGGAAGAGTGGGCTTGGATGACTCAGGTTTCTAGCCTAGACAGTTGTGTAGATGATAGCAGCATTAAACAAGGTACTCATTGGAGGATCAGTCCTTACTACAGAATTGGAGATACTTCTTGAACATTCCGGTTGAGATATCTGTACATGCAAAGATAATCATTGTAGAGGTAGAACTTTGAACTTAGAGTATGAAGAGCAGTGGGTATAAAGCTTTGGAAGAATAGGTTAGAATGGGATAATGGTGAAAAATAGCTACATTTAAAAAAAAAAAAATTGGGAAAAGGGAAGCCAATGAAGTTGACTCAAGGGTCATCAGAAATATATTGAAAAAACCAAGAAATCTCTGAAAAAATAATGCCCTGTATTTGGCATTTTAAAGGAAGTTGGCCTTAATTTTCGTATCAGAGAACACCAGAAGCTAGATTTAAGGAAGGGTGAGAAAGCAAATTGACTGTAGATTATTAAGTTTGGTCCAGAAATGAAGAAGAAGGTGGCAGGTAGGAAGCGTTATGGACCAAGGTATAGCTTTTTGTTTTTATTTTAATGTTTAAGAGGCAAAGAGATTGAATATATAAACAGGCATCCTTTTATACAGTTTGGCTGGCCTAAATTTTTATTTTCATTTGCCTTTTTATCTTTAAAAATAAAACTTTAATACACATATTACCTGTTGATGAGTTGACTTTACTTGTGTAAACTAAGTTTAATGATTGTCGATAATTCTTTTTAGGAGTATGAAAATGCTGAAAATGCTTCAACTCAGTCAAAGGTTATGAATAAAAAAGATAAAAGAAAGAATCATCAGGGAAAAGACAAACCTCTCACAGTATCACTAAAAGATTTTCAATCTGAAGGTAATATATGTATGAAATTTATTAGAGGAACTATTCTAAGTCTTTATATACTTTCTAATTTTTAAAATAAAAATTGTTTGGTTAATGTGCTACTTAGAATGTAGACTGTAAACCTGTTTGGAAATAAACAATATGGGAGTTAAAGTAATTTAAAATCAATCATTAAAACCCCATAAAACTACATTTATATTTTTGTATTTCTGAAATTTTTTCCTTTCTAAAATTCACTGAAAATAAAAAATGACATTTATAGTTTTTAAGTCATCATGAAACATAATAGACCAGGAATAGTATCTTCAGGTTTCATCCATTACTGGTCAACTTCAAGTTTTCTGAAACTAATCTTAGAAAATTAAAATGTAAATTTTTAGAATGAGATTTATTACCAGAAGACTCTCTATAATATCATTTGTATTTTTTAAAATCCAACAGAGAAGACAGAAGGAAATTATACGATCCACCAAACTTTTGAAGATGGACCACTAAGCACATTATTTGTGATGTGGGAAATGGTGAAAACCCTAGACCTGTACTGTATTATATAGTAGCCACTATTTATGTGTGGCAACTTAAATATAAATTAATTAAAATGAACTAAAATTAGAAATTCCTTAGTTACATTAGCCACATTTCAAGTATTCAGTAGCCACCTGTGATTAGTAGCGTACTTCCATATTAGACAGCACAGTCACAAAATATTTTTGAACAGCATTGTGCTTAGACCAGTCAGAATAGTTGCTGACCAAATGAACAGCTATTCATTGACAGAACAACCTATTTAAGTCTTATGAATTTAGCCTTAATACATTGGGCATTTGTTCTGTGAGCATTAGTAATACCATAGCAATAATCTCAAAAAACAAACAAACAAAAAAACCCCCTACTTTACTGTCTTCAGAAACAAGCCTGTGAAATTAGGAATAAATTTAGAGAATTATAATTGCTTTGCTTTAAGGATCAGGAAAGTTTTTCTTATAGTCTGTCTTTCTAATTAAGTTGCTTTGTTTTGAGGTTAAAAGAACAGATGTATGTTAAAATTTCCAATTTCAGTAAGAAAGATTTTACATAAGAAATATTTCATTAAAAACTAAGAAACACGAAAAGAATGCTTTTTAAAAACTCCTTAATTTACTTTTTATATGTTAGATTTAATAAATATTTTATAACTTTATTAGATTCAGACATCCATATGATTCTGTTAAACTACACAACTATTACAAGGCATAATTAACACGGTTGTGATTCTTTGGTTCTGGCATCATATTGTATGCTAAGTAGAACATGCTAAAAGAATGACTTGTGTAAGCTACCAGGATTTGGTAGTTTGATCTGAAACTTGTGATTTTGACATTTACTGTGTTTATGGACTTTATTCTATTCTGATCACTGAATGCTTTAGAGAACTGGCAGCTTTTAGATTCTCAGTCATTAGAAAGCTATTCTATTATTAGTCTTTGAGAATGGAAAATTTCTGCTGTCCAGAAGAATCATTATTAAATATTAGATATTCCAATCATTTCCAATTTAAATGAAAACACTTGTTTCCTATTTGTAAATTAGTCTCAACCTTATATCTGTGTGGATTCCCTTATTTTTTCCTTTTCCTCATTCTTTAATCCCTTTTCATAAATGCTATTGTTACTAAACCAGTGATTTGTTTAATCTAGATATATTTGTTATGTCTTCTTTTTTGTTTCATTCTGTAAATACAAATCAGTTTTTAGTATTTTTCCATGGTGTTATCAAATCACTATGATGTGTATTTTAAAAATAAAAAACTAGCTAATAAAAGATACGAATTATTATTCTACTTTTCATTTTATTCCACAAGGGAGTGATCTTTATAGTTTTTGCAGTCATAATATCCTATGATTTGATTTTAAACATATTTGTACCCCCTCAAGTTCACCCCCTCAGAAAATTATGTGAAACCAGAAACTTAAATGATACAGAATACAGATGTTTAAAATTTAATAATACCCTTTGGTATGGGTGACATTTACTAGGATATAAGACCTAGTCCCTAAGCTGAATAAATTAATAGTTATATACTGAATTTTAACATCTTATACCTAGAAAAGTAAACCTGATGAATCCTAGGCAAACCCCAAATGACTTCTGAAACTATTATAATTTTGAAATTCTTTTTAATTGCTTTGTTTAAATATTGTTTATATATTGAAATATTTTATGGTAATTCCCTCCAATGAAATATCATCATTTGTTTTATTTACAGATCACATTAGTAAAAAGACAGAGGTAAGTGTTATAACCATCTTCATTCTAGAAAACACTTGATGATTTTAAGAATAGTATTTAAATGTTTAGGAGTAAGTCTTTTTTGAGATATACCACTTAAAGGACAACTCGTAGGTGTTTCATGAGTGAATGCAATTATGTTTCTGGCAATTATAAGGATATAAAATACGTTATGGTAAAATAAAAATGTGATTATTTACATGAAATATAATATCTTTTGGCTTTAGCATCTGATTTGTGTGTGTACGTGAGCCAAAAGGTTACCACATGTAAATTAAAATTTTAGGGAAACATTCAGAGTCTGTATTTTAATCTTTATTAAAAATATCCTAAAACCATTTCTCAAGATATTTTAGAATTACAGAAATTGTGAGTTTGTACCCATGGATAAAATAAACCTGATCATGTACTTTTCTTACCATTCACTGTTAGAGGGTAGTGCTGCTTACACATAACTTTCTAGTATTATCAGTTACTTTTTTTTTTATAGACTTCATAAAGCCCCTACAAACTTTTTAGAATTGGGAAATGAGACAACTATAAGATATTTTTTAATAATGAAGATAATACTAATGAAATGTTAGAATTCTTTTTACTTCTTTAGGTATTAATTTGTCTCATTCTGTTATGTATGTATTCTTGTCATAATTCCTTTAATTGATTTTATTAAATGGTTAGATGTTCCTTGGTTTCTCTTTAGAATACATATATAGTTTTTGGCCATTTTTGTTTTTGTTTCAGGCATTCCCTGGACAAGTCAGGGAAATAAAATTTGTCTATACAAAAACATCTAACTAACTCTCTAATTATAATAGAAAGTAAGTGCTTGTTCATACCTCTTAGAAACTTCAACTAATCATGCCTTGTAAGGAGCATTAGTGGATCCTTAAAGTTATTTCGTTTGTTTTTAATTTTAATGTGATGTCTTTTTAAATGCTAATTATGCCGGATGGAGTGTCTCATAGCTACCTACTCCTTTCTCTTTAGTCCCACTTTTATCTGGCCTTCTCAACTCCAGTCCTTCTAGTACCATTCAGAAGCTTTAAAATTATAGTGATCATCATCTGTCTTGAAATCTAGAAGGTTGAGTCTTTAATATGCTTGAATAGACTATCCCTGGGAGAGTACCCAAGAAGTTGTACCAGAGGTCGCCAAGGGGTGAGGGAGGAGTGGTAACCGGAAGAGGGAGGGATAGGAGAAAGAATTACTTTTCACAATATATACTTCTGAATTTCCTGTCATGTCTATGTACTACCAATTAAAAATTTATATTAAAAATAAAAAGCACTGGGTGAGGGAGGGAGCTGGGGAACAAACTCAGTTCTATCTGGCTCCCACAGCCTATTTCCTTTTTATTGTACTGTGCTTTCAGCATGTCTGCTTTAAGACTTTATATAGCTTTAGGACTTCATTTCTCTCCCAAGTCTCAGTTGATGTCTTGTGATGGAGGATTGAAGTTGGGAATGACCTGTGTTGCCATCTTGGTGATGTCATTTCTATCTTTTTTTATTTGATTAACTATGCTTCAGAATTTGGCCAGAGAGTCACTTTTTCCTGGAAACGTCCCTTATTTAGATGTCCATAATACCCTGTGTATACTTACTTCATAGCCTTCAACACCCTGTTTATTATTGTTTTTCACTAGAATTTGAATACTTGGAGGTATGGGACCATATCTTGTTGATTTGGTTTCCCTGGTAGTCTAATTACTACCACATAGTAGGTAATGGAGATGAATGTTGGCTAATGAATGAATGAATGTTCTGCCTTTGCACTAAAACTTTCTTTAGACTTTTTTGGTCTGCTGCTTCTGTATATTTTTACAAAACATAACAGGGGCACATAAGTTTTATTTTCTATGCAAGTTCAAGCACTTGTTAGGGCCTTTGTGGAACTCTGCATTAAGAATCCTGAGACTTTTTGCTAAGCAAGAAAAAGTACCACTATCAATTAATCGTTGCCCATTTTTAAAAGAGGAAGGAAGTGGCTGCATGCTTTACAGATATTTGCCATCCCTGACATACAAAAAATAATGCTTATTATATCTGTTTTTGTACTTCTCAGTAGATTGTGAGTCCTGTGACAGTAGCCCACGTGTAGCATAGTACTAATTGCATAGTAAGAGCTTAATAAATAATTGTTTTAAGTCAAGACTTGAATCCATGAGGGTCTACTCTAGGAAAGAGGATAAAGTAGACTTATCCCACATATTATATCATCTTTAATATAATAGCCCATTTAAAGAACACCATTATTTAGATTTTCTCTTGGAATAAGTTCAGAGCATCCAAGTGTGGCAAAAGAGAAATTGCACATGTAAATGGAACATTTTGAGATTTGTGTGTTGGCTGTATGTTAAGGTATGTTGAAATTGTAAAGCTGGGAGGCTATTCTAGGAGGTGACTTGGAGCCTTTAGAAATACGAAAGAAATTGTTGATGAAAGCATTCATATTTGTCGGTTTACACTGTAAATCATGTGTTCAAGTTAGGAAATAAGTGTTCAGTAGGAAGCTGGGGTTTTAATTGAAGTATAATTTGGACACAGTATGATGCATAGGTGCAGTTGGATGAGGTTTGACACATCCATATAATTATGTGACCTATATCTCTATCAAGGTAAAGAACATTTCCATCACACACTGTCAAGTTTCCTTCTGCCACATCCAAGTCATCACCTCATGTCCTCTCCGCCCCCTACAGGCAACCACTGTTGTGATTTCTATCATCATGGATTAGTTTTGTGTCTTTAAAGTAAAGCCTACAGTATGTTATTCTTTGGTCTGGTTCTTTCCATCAGCAAAATGTTTGAAGGTTCATTCATGTTGTGTATATTAGTAGTTTTTCCCTTTTCATTGCTAAATTGTATTCCACAGAGTGACTTATCATGATGTATTTATTTATTCTCCTGTTTATGTACATTTGGTTTGTTTTCAGTTTTTGACCATTATAAATAAGGCTGCTATTACATTTTTAAAAAGCTTTATTGAGGTATAATTTACATATTGTAAAAGTTATCCATATAAAGTATATAATAGAGTGGATTTGAACAGATTTGCAGTTTTGCGGTCATTACGTAATCTAATTTTAGAATATGTCCATCATCCCCAAAAGAAACCTTGTGTCCATTACCAGCCACTTCCATATCCCTCCTGCCCTGCCCTCCTTCAGTCTTAGACAACCACTAATCTACATTCTGTCTCTACAAATCTACTTATTCCAGATGTTTTGTGTACATGGAACCATACGGTATATGGTCTTTTGTGACTTATTACACTTAGCATAATGTTTTTCAAGTTCACCCATGTTGTAACATATATTAGTACTTCATTCCTTTTTGTTGCTAATTCCATTTTGTACTGCATTTAATTTTATCTATTTCATCACTTGATCGTTTGGGTTGTTTGCACTTTTGGTTATTATGAATAATGCTATGAACATTTGTGTGCAAGTCTTTTTATGAACAAATGTTTAATGTCTTTTAGATAAAAACCTACGAATGAAATTGCTATGTAGGTATTTGTTTAAGCATAAGAAATTATTGAAGTGTTTTCTAAAGTGGCTGTACCATTTTACAATTGTGGAGGTACAGGAGTTTATGAAATAAGGGAAGTTATTTTTGTGTTCCTGGTATTCCTGGGAGGCTTACAAAAGGTTTTTTTATGATGCTAGCCTTGGTTCCTTATCTTAAACTTTAAATGACAAGACAGTTTCAATAGTTATTTGTATTTCTATATACCAGTAACAGCAGAAAGTGTAATTGAAAGACTTTTTAATACATTATAAGAATACCTAAGAATAAATTAAATAAATGATATGTAAGACCTATATTGGGAAAATTGTAAAACTTTATTGAAAGATAGCAAAGATTTAAATGGGGAAAATACACCTTGTTCGTGGATTGGAAGACATATCATAAAGAAGTCACATTTCCTCATATTAATTTGTAAAATCAGTGCAATCCCAATCGGAATCACAATTTAGTTTTCAAACTGAAAACTACAGCACTTATAAAATTATTATGGAAGTGCAAAGGACCAAAAATAGCCAAAATGCTCTTGAGGAGGAAAAACGTAGGAGGACTTGCCCAATCAGATATCAAGATTCTTTTTTAAAACTAATACTACAGTAAGGTATTACTGGTGCATTAATAGACAAACCATTAGAAAACAATAGCCCCAAAATAGACCAACCACATGTGTACACTTGATATATATCAGAATGATGTAGAATATTGCTGGGTGAAGGATGAAGTTTTTTTAATAAATGGTTTTAGGCCAATAGATTATTTTTATGGAAAAAAAGATTTGATTATTCATATCATAAATAAAAATGTGGACAGTGGATCAAAGACTTAAAAGTAAAAGGCAATATTATAAAACATTTAGGTGCTAAAATAGGAAGAATATTTTTATTCTTTAGGGTAAGAAAGGCACAAAAACTACTATCTTTAAAATTATACATTAAGTTAAGGACTTCTTTTCATCATAATGTTTGAAAAATGAAAGGACGATCTTCAGAGAAGAAAAAGATTTTTTCCAAAAAAGAACTCAATTGAAGAATGGGTGAGAAACAAGTACTCATAAAAAGGATATTTATATGGTGTAAAAACATAGAAAAAAGATGGCCAACCTCATTAATAATCAGGGAAATGCAAATTAAAACCACAGTGAGAATATTTACTCTTAGGATGGCAAAAATCAAAGATGATTTGAAATGTTGGTGAGAATATGGAATAATGGTACACTCTTTATGAAGAGGTAACCTGTTATGTCAACATAGTATTGGAATTCATAGCCAGAGCAATTAGGTAAGGAAAATAAATAAAAGGCATACAAATTGGAAAGGAAGTAAAACTGTTACTATTTGCCAGTTACATGATATATATAGAAAATTTTAAAGACTCCACACAAACCAAAAAAAACAGAATAAGTGAATTCAGTAAAATAGAATACAAAATCGGTATACAGAGATCTGTTGCATTTATATAGTCTAATAATGAACTATGAGAAGAAAATTAAGAAAATAATTCTATTTATAATTGCATAAAAAAGAATGAAATACCCAGGAATAAATTTAAATGAGGTGAAACACCTGTGCACTGAAAACTATAAGATGCTGATGAAAGAATTGGAAGAAGACACAAATAAATGGAAATATATTCCATGTTCATGGGTTGGAAGAATTAATGTTGTTAAAATGTTCATACTGCCCAAAGCTATCTACAGATTGAATGCAATGCCTAGTCAAAATTTCAATGACATTTCTCACAGAAATAGAACAAATAGTTCTAAAATTTGTATAGAGCTGTAAAAGACCCCGAATAGCCAAAGCAATCTTACGAAAGAACAGCAAAGCTGGTGGCATCACACTCCCTGATTTCAAACTATATTACAAAACTATAGTGACCAAAATAATATAGTATTGGCATAGAAAGCAGACACATATAGCAATGAAGCAGAAAAGAGAGCCCAGAAATAAATCCATGCATTTTTAATCAGTTAATTTACAACAGTGGAGTCAAGAGTAAACAATGAAAGAAATGACAGTCTCTTCAATAAATGGTGTTGGGAAAACTGGACAACCATATAAAAAGGAACGAAAATGGACCACTGTACTTACACCATACACAAAAATAACTCAAATTGATTTAAGGCTTGACTGTAAAACCTGAGACCATAAAACTCTCAGAAGAAAACATAGGTAGTAAACTCCTTGACATTGGTCTTGGCAATGATTTTTCGGATTTGACACCAAAAGCAAAGGAAATAAAATAAAAAATAAATGAGTGGGACTACATCAGACTAAAGCTTTTGCACAGCAAAGGAAACCATCAACAGAATGAAAAGGCAACCTACTGAATGGAAATAACTATTTGCAAATCATATATCTGATAAGGGGTTAATATCCAAAATAAATAAAGAATTCATAAAACTCAATAGCAAAAAACCAATTGATTTGAAAAAATGGGCAGAAAATCTGAATAGACATACATTTGGCGAATAGGTACATAAAAATTGTTTAACATCACTAATCTTCAGGAAAATGCATACCAAAACCACAATAAGATATCACCTCACACCTGTTAGAATAACTATTATCAAAAAGACAAGAAATAAGAAGTGTTGGTGAAGATGTGGGGAAAAGGGAACCCTTGTGCACTGTTAGTGGGACTGTAAATTGGTGCAGCCACTATGGAAAACAGTATGGACGTTCCTCAAAAAATTAAAAATAGAGCTACCATATGATCCAGCAATTCTGTTTCCAGGTTTTTATCCTATGAAAACACTAATTTGAGCAGGTAGGCATATGCACTCCTGTGTTCAGTGCAGTCTTAACAGTAGCCAAGATATGGAAACAAACCAAGTATCCATCAACAGATAAAGAAAATACACACAATGGCATATATTATTCAGTCATATAAAGAATGAAATCTTACCATTTGCAACAACGTAGATGGACCCTGAGGCATTTATACTAAGTGAAATGTCAGGCAGAGAAAGACAAATGCCTTATGATCTCATGTGGAACCTGAACAAAAACAAAACAAGCTCACAGAAAACTGGTGGTTGCCAGAGGCAGGGGGTAAGGGTGGGCAAAATGGGTGAAAAGGGTCAAAAGGTACAAGCTTCCAGTTATGAAATGTCATGGAGATGTTAAGTTCAGCACAACTATAGTTAATAACACTGTACTGCATATTTGAAAGTTGCTAAGAGGTAAATCTTAAAAGTTCTTATCACAAGAAAAAAATATATATGGTGATGGATATTTACTGGAATTACTGTGGTGATTATTTTGCAATACAGTTGACCCTTGAACAACATGGGGGTTATAGGCACCAACCACCTGCGCAATTGAAAATTCGTGTATAACATAAGTCGGCCCTCCATATATGCGGATTCCCAGCTGTGGATGTATATACAAGTATTGAATCATCATGTTGTACACTTGAAACTCATGTTGTATGTCAGTGACACCTCAATTAAAGATTCCTGTAACCCACAGTCCAGGGATTTTACTCCCAAGTACATGCTCTAGAGTAATATGTGCTTATGTGGATCACCATACGTATATAAGACTTAAAAGCATCATTGTTCACTAAGATCAAAACCTGTGAAGAATCTAAATGTCCATCAGTAGTAAACTGAATAACAAATTGTGGCAAATTTCGTCAATGGAGTACTAATCAGCATTAAAAGTGAATGAATTACAGTGAGAAGGAACAGTATGATTCCATATAAAGTTCAAAAATGAGCAAAATTAAGCTGTATTATTTAGGGAGATATGCATACGTTGACAGGCAATAAAGCAAGTCAAAGAGAGTATCACAAAAAGTAGAAATAATCACACCTTTAATAGGGAAGAAAGGAGAAGCATGGAGTCTTCTGGGGTACTAGCAATGTTCATAATTACCTCGATAGTAACAAGCATGTCACTTTATAACTTTTTCAATCTGTACATATGCTGTAAAACTGCATTTTCTGTATGCTAGTAGCAAAAGTAAAGTTATTTTTTAAAGTTGTTATTTATAGTAGCAGCAAAAGATAATAAGGTACCTAAAGATCTAATCGAAGTTATGCAAACCTATATGGAGCAAATTATCAAATTTTATTGAAAAACAAAGTCAACTTACATAGATGGAAAGGTATGCCATCTTTGTGGGTAAGAAACGTTATTAATAAAAGTGACAGTTTTTCCCAAATTTTCTTTGCATTTCCAATGCTAAGTTTGTTTGTTTTTAAAACTCAACAAATTACTAATATGGAAGCACAAAGGCTAAAAAATAGCCCAGAACTTCTAAAGAAGAACCATATTTAATGCACTTACTGTTATTTATCAAGATTCCATATATGCATGGGTCTTTTGAGCTCTCTGTTCTGTTCTACCGGTCAATTTATTACTGTGTTCATTACGTGATGTGTTCATGACTCACCATTGTAATGTCTGATATATAGAAAAGCAAAGGACGGTTGTTAGTCATATTAGGAAAAAATCAAATTGGATCTCTACCTTCTATCACACATTAAAATCTATTCCACATAGGTTAGATATTTACATGCAAAAGACAAATTGTACAACCCTTAGAACTAGAAAATATAGTATATTTCCCACCCAGGGGTAGGGAAAACTTAACAAAGCATTGTAAAAGAAAGATTGATAAATTGGATGTCATTCAAAATGAATAATTTATTTTACACAAAAATACCCAAAGAATGTAAAAAGATAAGGCATGAATTGAGAGAAGGTATTTTCAAAACAGAACTGATAAAGGATTAGTATCCAGATACAGAGAGAACTCTTATAGAGTGGTTAAAAAATAAACGGCTATCTTGTTTTCTTACTGTCTCATAGGATATAAATTTAAAAAAAAGTAAGACATTTAGACATTTTATAAAATAGGGAAATACAAATAGCAAAAAGTCCAGCATTGCTGCTATCGAAGTGTGAATTAAGACCACAGTGAGATATCCCCTTTTTTTCCAACCATGAGGAGGGCAAAAATTATGAAGTTAGAAAATATCATGATTTAGAAGGTATAGATCAATGGAGTTATGGATCAGTTTACATTGGTGGGAATGTAAATTAGTACAAATATTTTGCATAAGTTTGGTGTTCTTGTAAAGTTGAGTATACATTATAACCCAAGTCAGTAAACATTTTTGTGTAAAAAGGGCCAGGTGGCAGATATTTTAGGCTTTGGGGTCACATCTGATCTCTCTCACAACTACTGCACTCTGTTTCTGCCACTGTAGTATAAGAGCAGCTGTAGTGTAAAAGAACGACTGTGCTCCAATAAAGTTTTATTTACAAAAAAAGGCAACAAGGTCCACTTTGGGCCATATTTTGTTGCCTCTTGATATAATTTATGACTTAGCATTCCACTCACACGTATACATGCCTTAGAAAAACTTGCGCATGTGTCCTGGGAGCCATGTAGAAGAATGTTTATAAATGTGTAATAGCCCAGCCCTCCCCGCCACGAGAAACTTGGAAAAATTTAAATGTTAACCTTCGGTAGAATGGATAAATTTTAGTATAATCACACAATGGTTTATGCAGTAGTGAAAATGAATTTATACCTCTAGGCAACAATATGGATGAATCCAGAAGAGAATGTTGAGTGAAAAACAAGTCTCAGAAGACTACATCATAGTGATACCAATTTTATAAAACTTAAAACAAGCAAAACTAAATAGTCTTGCCAAAAATATTTAAACTATATGTAAATCAAGATCTAGTTTCCATTTTACAGGAAATATAGAGATTAGTAGTACAAATTAAATGATACGTAAAGGAACAATCAGGGTAATGTAGAAGATGGATATTTTGTAGGACAACTGGCCTGATTTCTTCAACAACAACAAAAAAATAACAAGAAAAGGTGGAGTGTGGGGAAGGGATGTTCTAGATTAAAGGAGATTTAAGAGCTGACCAATGTGATGTTTGGACCCTAGTGAAATAATCAATAAAAGACATTTCAATACAACTGAAGAAATTTAAATATAAACTAGGTATAAGATGATATTAAGGAATATTTTATAGGTGACATGCTTAAATTGGAAAATTTATTGTAGCTACATATGAAAGAATTTTGAGATGAAATGTCACGATGTGTGTACTATAAAATTCCTAAACAAAAAGGGAACGGGATAAACTGTTAAGGAAAAACCTTAACAATTGTTAATCTAGGTGTAGAATATATGGGTTAAATTTTGCATAATGATAAGCAAAGCAAGTGAAATGAAAATATATTTTTTAGTGATACATCTATAAAACAATAAGAGATGGAAATGATAAACACTAAATTTGTGTTAACAGCTACCTCTTATGGAGGGCAGAAGATATAGGTAAAGATAAAGCCTAGTTTTTAAGTAAGATAGTGCAATCATAAGTGTCTTTTTTAAATAAAATAAAAGCTTTTTAAAACTTTATTGAGTTATTATTTACATATCATAAAATTCACCAGTTAAGTATAATTCAATAATTTATAGTAAATTTAAAGAGCTGCAACTATAACTGTTGTCTAGATTAGAACATTTCTATCATCCCCAAAAGTTCCCTCATATCCATTTGTAGTTAATTTCTACTCCTGGCTCCTGGCCGCCACTGATTTGCTTTGTATCACTATAGTTTGACTTTTCTGGTAATCAAATATGAATGGACTCATGCAATATGTATCCTTTTGTATCTGACTTTTTTCACTTAGCATAATATTTCTGAGGTTTATCCATGTTATAGCATGTCTCAGTAGTTCATCTCATTTTATTGCTGAATAACATTCCATTATATATTATTTATTCACCAGTTAATGGACACTTGCTATGAACATTTGATTCATGTCTTTGTGTAGATATGTTTTTATTTCTCTTAAGTGGATACTTAAGATATTGCTGAGTTGTCTAGTAATTTATGTTAACTTTTAAAAAGTCTGTTAAGCTGTTTTAAGAATTTCCTTTTTTAATCTGAATAGTATTCCATTGTACCACATTCATTTATCCATTCATTTGCTAGTGGACACTTGGGTTGCTTACATGTTTTAGCTATTGTGAATAATGCTGTTATGAACATGGGTGTACACATATCTGTTTGAGACCCTGCTTTCAGTTCTTTTAGGAGTATACTTAGAAGTAGAATTGTTGGGTCATATGGTAATTCTATTTTTAATTTTTTAAGGAATCGTCATACTGTTTTACACAGTGACTGTAACATTTTACATTCCCACCAAAGAGTGCAAGGGTTTCAGTTTTTCCACATTCTTACCAAGAGTTGTTTTCTGGTTGTTGGTATTTATTTATTTATCTGTCTGTCTGTCTGTCTGTCTGTCTATCTATCTATCTATCTATTTTGACAGTACCTTTCCTAATGGATGTGAGATGGTATCTCATTGTAGATTTCATTTGCATTTCCCTAATGATTAGTGATGTTGAGCATATTTTCATGTGTTTACTGACCATTCATATATCTTCTTTGGATAAATATCTTTTCAGGTCCTTGCCCATTTTTAAATTGGGTGGTTCATTGTCATTATTGAGTTTTAGGAGTTTTCTATATATTAATATTAATACCTTATCAGATATGTGATTTGCAGATTTTTTTTCCATTCTATGGGTTGACTTGGTCGTGGTGTATGCTTGCAATATACTGCTAAATTCTGTTTGTGGTATTTTGTTGAGGATTTTTACATTGATGTTCGTAAGGTATGTTGGTTTGTAGTTTTCTTGTAGTGTCTTTGGCTTGGGTATCAGGGTTATGCCTGGCCTCATGACATGACTTAGGAAGTATTTTCTCTTCAGCTTTTTTTTTTTCCCCCTTTGGAAATGTTTGAGAAAGATTGATAGTAGTTCTTTAAGTGTTTGGTAGAATTCACCAGTGAAGCCATCAGGTTCAGGGCTTTTCGTTATTGAGAGATTTTTGATTACTGATTCAATCATATTACTAGTTATAATTCTATTCAGATTTTCTATTATTAGTGATTTAGTCTTGGTAGGTTTTATGTTTCTAGGAATGTGTTCATTTCATCTAGGTTATCCAATTTATTTGACATACAGTTTTTCATAGTACTCTTATAGTCCTTATTTCTATAGAATCAGTAGTAATGTCCCCATTTCCATTTCTGATTTTAGTATAAATTGATTCCTCTTGTTTTTTCTTAGTCCATCTAGCTAAAGATTTGTCAATTTTGTTGAAACTTGATTTCGTTGATTGTCTCTGTTCTTTTTCTGTTCTCTATTTTGTTTATCTCTGCTGTAAGCTTTATCATTTCCTTTCTTCTGCTAGTTTTGGGTTTAGTTTGTTCTTCTTTTTTTAGTTCCTTAAATTGTAAAGAGAAATTGTTGATTTGTGTTCTTCCTTGCTTTTTAAGTTTTAAATTTTTAGCTATAAATTTCCCACATAGTACCACTTTCGCTGCATCCCATAAGGTTTGATATGTTGTGTTTTGGTTTTCATTTGTCTCTAAGTATTTTCTAATTTCCCTTGTGATTTCTTCTTTGATCCATTAGTTGTTTAATAGTTTATTTAATTTCTATAATTCTGTGAATTTCCCACTTTATTTTATTTGTTTTTAACTTCATTCTGTTGTGGTCAGAGTAAACACTTTGTATGATATTTATCTTTTAAAATCTATTGAGGCTTCATTCGTGGCCACACATGTGGGCTGTCATAGAAAATGGACTTGTGAAGAGTGTGTTTACTGTTATCATTGAGTGGAGTGTATATGTTGAGTTATGTATATGTCTGTTAGATCTAGTTGGTTCATCATGTTGGTTAAGTTCTGTTTTTCCTTCTATCTGATTGTTGTATTCATTATTGTTAGGAAGATATTGAAATCTTTAACTATTATTGTAGAACTCTTTCTTCCCTCAGATCTGTCAGTTTTCACTTGATATATTTTCATAGTCTGTCATTAGATATGTAAATGTTCATTTTATATTTTCCTGCTGTATTAAACCTTTTATTAATACATTATATCCTTCTTTGTCTCTTGTAGTTTCTTTATTTAAAGTCTGCCTTGTCTAATATTAGTATAGCCATT